>NC_142785.1:33271977-33429477 GCF_988280905.1 Pimephales promelas
CCTTTCGTTTTTTTCCATTTTTGGGCGAAAAATTAAGTTTCTCCAATCTTCTCAAAACTCTGGATTCTGATAGATGGCCACAAGACTTTGACCTGAGTGCAAAAATGGAGGCTCTAGACCCTTCCAGAGCTGAGATATCAAAATTCAAAATTTCGACCCGAAAAAAAAACGACAGTGGTACCCCTTTCGTTTTTTTCCATTTTTGGGCGAAAAATTAAGTTTCTCCAATCTTCTCAAACCTCTGGATTATGATAGAGGGCCACACGACTTTGACCTGAGTGCAAAAATGGAGGCTCTAGACCCTTCCAGAGCTGAGATATCAAAATTCAAAATTTTGACCCGAAAAAAAAACGACAGTGTTACCCCTTTCGTTTTTTTCCATTTTTGGGCGAAAAATTAAGTTTCTCCAATCTTCTCAAAACTCTAGATTCTGATAGAGGGCCACGAGACTTTGACCTGAGTGCAAAAATGGATGATCTAGACCCTTCCAGAGCTGAGATATCAAAATTCAAAATTTTGACCCGAAAAAAAAACGACAGTGTTACCCCTTTCGTTTTTTTCCATTTTTGGGCGAAAAATTAAGTTTCTCCAATCTTCTCAAAACTCTGGATTATGATAGAAGGCTGTGAGACTTTGACCTGAGTGCAAAAATGGATGATCTAGACCCTTCCAGAGCTGAGATATCAAAATTCAAAATTTCGACCCGAAAAAAAAACGACAGTGGTACCCCTTTCGTTTTTTTCCATTTTTGGGCGAAAAATTAAGTTTCTCCAATCTTCTCAAAACTCTGGATTATGATAGAAGGCTGTGAGACTTTGACCTGAGTGCAAAAATGGATGATCTAGACCCTTCCAGAGCTGAGATATCAAAATTCAAAATTTTGACCCGAAAAAAAAACGACAGTGTTACCCCTTTCGTTTTTTTCCATTTTTGGGCGAAAAATTAAGTTTCTCCAATCTTCTCAAAACTCTGGATTATGATAGAAGGCTGTGAGACTTTGACCTGAGTGCAAAAATGGATGATCTAGACCCTTCCAGAGCTGAGATATCAAAATTCAAAATTTCGACCCGAAAAAAAAACGACAGTGGTACCCCTTTCGTTTTTTTCCATTTTTGGGCGAAAAATTAAGTTTCTCCAATCTTCTCAAAACTCTGGATTATGATAGAAGGCTGTGAGACTTTGACCTGAGTGCAAAAATGGAGGCTATAGACCCTTCCAGAGCTGAGATATCAAAATTCAAAATTTCGACCCGAAAAAAAAACGACAGTGGTACCCCTTTCGTTTTTTTCCATTTTTGGGCGAAAAATTAAGTTTCTCCAATCTTCTCAAAACTCTGGATTATGATAGAGGGCTGTGAGACTTTGACCTGAGTGCAAAAATGGATGATCTAGACCCTTCCAGAGCTGAGATATCAAAATTCAAAATTTTGACCCGAAAAAAAAAACGACAGTGTTACCCCTTTCGTTTTTTTCCATTTTTGGGCGAAAAATTAAGTTTCTCCAATCTTCTCAAAACTCTGGATTCTGATAGAGGGCCACAAGACTTTGACCTGAGTGCAAAAATGGAGGCTTTAGACCCTTCCAGAGCTGAGATATCAAAATTCAAAATTTCAACCCGAAAAAAAAAAACGACAGTGGTACCCCTTTCGTTTTTTTTCCATTTTTGGGCGAAAAATTAAGTTTCTCCAATCTTCTCAAAACTCTGGATTATGATAGAGGGCTGTGAGACTTTGACCTGAGTGCAAAAATTGAGGCTCTAGACCCTTCCAGAGCTGAGATATCAAAATTCTAAATTTTGACCCGAAAAAAAAAACGACAGTGTTACCCCTTTCGTTTTTTTCCATTTTTGGGCGAAAAATTAAGTTTCTCCAATCTTCTCAAAACTCTGGATTCTGATAGAGGGCCACAAGACTTTGACCTGAGTGCAAAAATGGATGATCTAGACCCTTCCAGAGCTGAGATATCAAAATTCAAAATTTTGACCCGAAAAAAAAAACGACAGTGTTACCCCTTTCGATTTTTTCCATTTTTGGGCGAAAAATTAAGTTTCTCCAATCTTCTCAAAACTCTGGATTCTGATAGATGGCCACAAGACTTTGACCTGAGTGCAAAAATGGAGGCTCTAGACCCTTCCAGAGCTGAGATATCAAAATTCAAAATTTCGACCCGAAAAAAAAACGACAGTGGTACCCCTTTCGTTTTTTTCCATTTTTGGGCGAAAAATTAAGTTTCTCCAATCTTCTCAAACCTCTGGATTATGATAGAGGGCTGTGAGACTTTGACCTGAGTGCAAAAATGGATGATCTAGACCCTTCCAGAGCTGAGATATCAAAATTCAAAATTTTGACCCGAAAAAAAAACGACAGTGTTACCCCTTTCGTTTTTTTCCATTTTTGGGCGAACAATTAAGTTTCTCCAATCTTCTCAAAACTCTGGATTCTGATAGATGGCCACAAGACTTTGACCTTAGTGCAAAAATGGATGATCTAGACCCTTCCAGAGCTGAGATATCAAAATTCAAAATTTCGACCCGAAAAAAAAACGACAGTGTTACCCCTTTCGTTTTTTTCCATTTTTGGGCGAAAAATTAAGTTTCTCCAATCTTCTCAAAACTCTGGATTCTGATAGATGGCCACAAGACTTTGACCTGAGTGCAAAAATGGATGATCTAGACCCTTCCAGAGCTGAGATATCAAAATTCAAAATTTTGACCCGAAAAAAAAACGACAGTGTTACCCCTTTCGTTTTTTTCCATTTTTGGGCGAAAAATTAAGTTTCTCCAATCTTCTCAAAACTCTGGATTCTGATAGAGGGCCACGAGACTTTGACCTGAGTGCAAAAATGGATGATCTAGACCCTTCCAGAGCTGAGATATCAAAATTCAAAATTTTGACCCGAAAAAAAAACGACAGTGTTACCCCTTTCGTTTTTTTCCATTTTTGGGCGAAAAATTAAGTTTCTCCAATCTTCTCAAAACTCTGGATTCTGATAGATGGCCACAAGACTTTGACCTGAGTGCAAAAATGGATGATCTAGACCCTTCCAGAGCTGAGATATCAAAATTCAAAATTTTGACCCGAAAAAAAAACGACAGTGTTACCCCTTTCGTTTTTTTCCATTTTTGGGCGAAAAATTAAGTTTCTCCAATCTTCTCAAAACTCTGGATTCTGATAGATGGCCACAAGACTTTGACCTGAGTGCAAAAATGGAGGCTTTAGACCCTTCCAGAGCTGAGATATCAAAATTCAAAATTTCAACCCGAAAAAAAAACGACAGTGGTACCCCTTTCGTTTTTTTCCATTTTTGGGCGAAAAATTAAGTTTCTCCAATCTTCTCAAAACTCTGGATTCTGATAGATGGCCACAAGACTTTGACCTGAGTGCAAAAATGGAGGCTCTAGACCCTTCCAGAGCTGAGATATCAAAATTCAAAATTTCGACCCGAAAAAAAAACGACAGTGGTACCCCTTTCGTTTTTTTCCATTTTTGGGCGAAAAATTAAGTTTCTCCAATCTTCTCAAAACTCTGGATTCTGATAGATGGCCACAAGACTTTGACCTGAGTGCAAAAATGGAGGCTCTAGACCCTTCCAGAGCTGAGATATCAAAATTCAAAATTTTGACCCGAAAAAAAAAAACGACAGTGTTACCCCTTTCGTTTTTTTCCATTTTTGGGCGAAAAATTAAGTTTCTACAATCTTCTCAAAACTCTGGATTCTGATAGAGGGCCACGAGACTTTGACCTGAGTGCAAAAATGGATGATCTAGACCCTTCCAGAGCTGAGATATCAAAATTCAAAATTTTGACCCGAAAAAAAAACGACAGTGTTACCCCTTTCGTTTTTTTCCATTTTTGGGCGAAAAATTAAGTTTCTACAATCTTCTCAAAACTCTGGATTCTGATAGAGGGCCACAAGACTTTGACCTGAGTGCAAAAATGGATGATCTAGACCCTTCCAGAGCTGAGATATCAAAATTCAAAATTTTGACCCGAAAAAAAAACGACAGTGTTACCCCTTTCGTTTTTTTCCATTTTTGGGCGAAAAATTAAGTTTCTCCAATCTTCTCAAAACTCTGGATTCTGATAGATGGCCACAAGACTTTGACCTGAGTGCAAAAATGGAGGCTCTAGACCCTTCCAGAGCTGAGATATCAAAATTCAAAATTTCGACCCGAAAAAAAAACGACAGTGGTACCCCTTTCGTTTTTTTCCATTTTTGGGCGAAAAATTAAGTTTCTCCAATCTTCTCAAACCTCTGGATTATGATAGAGGGCCACACGACTTTGACCTGAGTGCAAAAATGGAGGCTCTAGACCCTTCCAGAGCTGAGATATCAAAATTCAAAATTTTGACCCGAAAAAAAAACGACAGTGTTACCCCTTTCGTTTTTTTCCATTTTTGGGCGAAAAATTAAGTTTCTCCAATCTTCTCAAAACTCTAGATTCTGATAGAGGGCCACGAGACTTTGACCTGAGTGCAAAAATGGATGATCTAGACCCTTCCAGAGCTGAGATATCAAAATTCAAAATTTTGACCCGAAAAAAAAAACGACAGTGTTACCCCTTTCGTTTTTTTCCATTTTTGGGCGAAAAATTAAGTTTCTCCAATCTTCTCAAAACTCTGGATTATGATAGAAGGCTGTGAGACTTTGACCTGAGTGCAAAAATGGATGATCTAGACCCTTCCAGAGCTGAGATATCAAAATTCAAAATTTCGACCCGAAAAAAAAACGACAGTGGTACCCCTTTCGTTTTTTTCCATTTTTGGGCGAAAAATTAAGTTTCTCCAATCTTCTCAAAACTCTGGATTATGATAGAAGGCTGTGAGACTTTGACCTGAGTGCAAAAATGGATGATCTAGACCCTTCCAGAGCTGAGATATCAAAATTCAAAATTTTGACCCGAAAAAAAAACGACAGTGTTACCCCTTTAGTTTTTTTCCATTTTTGGGCGAAAAATTAAGTTTCTCCAATCTTCTCAAAACTCTGGATTCTGATAGATGGCCACAAGACTTTGACCTGAGTGCAAAAATGGATGATCTAGACCCTTCCAGAGCTGAGATATCAAAATTCAAAATTTCAACCCGAAAAAAAAAACGACAGTGTTACCCCTTTCGTTTTTTTCCATTTTTGGGCGAAAAATTAAGTTTCTCCAATCTTCTCAAAACTCTGGATTATGATAGAAGGCTGTGAGACTTTGACCTGAGTGCAAAAATGGATGATCTAGACCCTTCCAGAGCTGAGATATCAAAATTCAAAATTTTGACCCGAAAAAAAAACGACAGTGTTACCCCTTTCGTTTTTTTCCATTTTTGGGCGAAAAATTAAGTTTCTCCAATCTTCTCAAAACTCTGGATTCTGATAGATGGCCACAAGACTTTGACCTGAGTGCAAAAATGGATGATCTAGACCCTTCCAGAGCTGAGATATCAAAATTCAAAATTTCAACCCGAAAAAAAAAACGACAGTGTTACCCCTTTCGTTTTTTTCCATTTTTGGGCGAAAAATTAAGTTTCTCCAATCTTCTCAAAACTCTGGATTATGATAGAGGGCCACACGACTTTGACCTGAGTGCAAAAATGGAGGCTCTAGACCCTTCCAGAGCTGAGATATCAAAATTCAAAATTTCGACCCGAAAAAAAAACGACAGTGGTACCCCTTTCGTTTTTTTCCATTTTTGGGCGAAAAATTAAGTTTCTCCAATCTTCTCAAACCTCTGGATTATGATAGAGGGCTGTGAGACTTTGACCTGAGTGCAAAAATGGATGATCTAGACCCTTCCAGAGCTGAGATATCAAAATTCAAAATTTTGACCCGAAAAAAAAAACGACAGTGTTACCCCTTTCGTTTTTTTCCATTTTTGGGCGAAAAATTAAGTTTCTCCAATCTTCTCAAAACTCTAGATTCTGATAGAGGGCCACGAGACTTTGACCTGAGTGCAAAAATGGATGATCTAGACCCTTCCAGAGCTGAGATATCAAAATTCAAAATTTTGATCCGAAAAAAAAACGACAGTGTTACCCCTTTCGTTTTTTTCCATTTTTGGGCGAAAAATTAAGTTTCTCCAATCTTCTCAAAACTCTGGATTCTGATAGATGGCCACAAGACTTTGACCTGAGTGCAAAAATGGAGGCTCTAGACCCTTCCAGAGCTGAGATATCAAAATTCAAAATTTTGACCCGAAAAAAAAACGACAGTGTTACCCCTTTCGTTTTTTTCCATTTTTGGGCGAAAAATTAAGTTTCTCCAATCTTCTCAAAACTCTAGATTCTGATAGAGGGCCACGCGACTTTGACCTGAGTGCAAAAATGGATGATCTAGACCCTTCCAGAGCTGAGATATCAAAATTCAAAATTTTGACCCGAAAAAAAAACGACAGTGTTACCCCTTTCGTTTTTTTCCATTTTTGGGCGAAAAATTAAGTTTCTCCAATCTTCTCAAAACGTCTCGGTTACGTATGTAACCCTCGTTCCCTGAGTAGGGAACGGAGACGTTACGTCAGAAGTGACGGAGATTGGGGGGGGATTTCGCATAGAAAGCCAATCCTCTTCGAGTATTAAAACACGAGCCAATGGCATGCAATGCCTTGGGGCTGCGGAAATTTGCATAGCGTACTCCGCCCTACTCCGTGAGTATAAAAGGAGGAAGTGAACGCAACCGCAGTATGTCTTCGCTGAGGAGCCAAGACTGAACTCGGCCTCTACCCAGCGATACAGCAGAAGTGGCAGGGAGACGTAACGTCTCCGTTCCCTACTCAGGGAACGAGGGTTACATACGTAACCGAGACGTTCCCTTTCGTAGTCACTTCGAGTTACGTCAGAAGTGACGGAGATTGGGGGTCTGTGCCATCACGCCAACTTCAGGCTGTCTTCCAGTGCCCTGCGAAAGTCTAACCCCCGAGCCTTACCTGTTTTCTTAGGGGATCCGACTTAGACACAGGATTACCAAGGTACACTGGGAAACATATCCCGAAGGGGACATGCTACCAGCTGCCTACCGAAGGGAGGACTTACGAATACACATATGGCCACATAGGAACACATATGGAATCACTGGAGCACCAACCGCAGGTGGCTACTAATTTCAGCTCCAGGGGTGGCAGATGGCTTGCCAAGGGAAGACACATGCTCAGAGAGGCTTACAGTGGATAATACACATGAGACGGTTACCAAGGGGGAACCGTACGCATGGAGGCACCTAGCCAGCATCCAGAGCCACAGCAGTGGTGCCCGCATCGTCGGTGCTGGAGGACTCAAGGCTTCAATGGAAGAACTGAGGAAATATCGCACTTATCCAGTCCGGGGAGTGGAGTGGCGAGCAAGCGAAGACACCTGAGCGGATCCAGAACTGGCCGAAACGAGTACGTGAGAGGATACCGGCTCAATTCGCAGATTATAGAATCTGGCGAAGGTGTTGGGTGTCGCCCAGCCTGCAGCTCTGCAGATGTCTGTTAGCGAGGCACCGTGCGCTAAAGCCCAAGAGGAGGCCACACTCCGAGTGGAATGGGCCGTCACACCAAGGGGGCACGGAAGGCCTTGCTGCTGGTAAGACAAAGCAATGGCATCCACAATCCAGTGGGACAGCCGTTGCTTTGAGAGAGCCCTTCCCTTCTGGCTCCCTCCATGACAGACAAAGAGCTGGTCTGAGGTCCTGAAACACTGCGTTCTGTCGACATAGGTGCGGAGAGCACGTACCGGACAGAGCAGTGCCAAGGCTGGGTCTGCCTCCTCCGGGGGCAGCGCTTGCAGGTTCACCACCTGGTCCCGGAAGGGAGTGGTGGGAACCTTGGGCACATAACCAGGCCGGGGTCTCAGGATCACGTGAGAGTAAGCCGGCCCGAACTCCAGGCACGCTTCGTCAACGGAGAATGCGTGCAGGTCCCCCACCCTCTTGATGGAGGCCAATGCAACCAGGAGTGCTGTCTTCATGGACAGAAACTTTAACTCTACCGATTGCAAAGGCTCAAAGGGATGCCTCTGCAGAGCATTTAAAACTACCGAGAGGTCCCAAGAGGGTACGAGGGGAGGACGAGGCGGATGCAGCCTCCTCGCTCCCCTCAGGAACCTGATGACCAGGTCGTGCTTCCCTAAGGACTTACCTTCCACTGCTTCATGAGAAGCGGCAATGGCCGCGACGTAAACCTTAAGGGTGGAGGGCGACAGCCTGCGCTCCAACCCTTCTTGCAGGAAGGAAAGCACGACACTGATCGAACATCTCCGGGGGTCTTCTCCGCGAGAAGAGCACCAATTGACGAAGAGGTTCCACTTCAACGCATAAAGGTGTCTCGTGGACGACGCTCTTGCGGAAGTGATGGTTGCCGCCACCGCAGGTGGCAGCGAACTCAAACCTGCCTCGTCCCGTCCAGGAGCCACACGTGCAGCCTCCAAAGATCGGGACGAGGGTGCCACAGAGTGCCCCGTCTCTGAGAGAGTAGGTCTTGTCTCAGAGGAATAGGCCAAGGAGGTGCTGTCGCGAGGAGCATGAGATCGGAGAACCACGTCTTGGTGGGCCAGTAGGGGGCTACCAGCAAGACCTGCTCCTCGTCCTCCTTGATCTTGCACAACACCCGTGCAAGGAGGCTCACTGGGGGAAACGCATACTTGCGTGGGCCCCGTGGCCAGCTGTGCGCCAGCGCATCCGAGCCGAGAGTGCCGCGGGTCAGAGAATAAAACTGGGCGCAGTGGGACGAGTCCCGAGAGGCGAACAGGTCTATCTGTGCCTCCCCGAACTCGTCCCAAATCAGCTGGACCGACTGGGGATGGAGTCGCCACTCGCCGGAGAGGGGACGGACCCGGGACAGCTCGTCGGCCGCCCAGTTCCGGTCTCCAGGAATGTACACTGCACGAAGGGACCTCAGGTGCTTCTGACTCCATATCAAGAGGTGGCGGGCGAGCTGCGACAACTGGCGTGAGCGTAGACCCCCCTGGTGGTTGATGTACGCTACTGCCGTAGTGTTGTCTGAGCGGACAAGCACATGCTGGCCCTTGAGTAACGCTCGGAAGCGGTGTAGGGCGAGCCGTACTGCCAACAGCTCGAGGCAATTGATGTGCATGAGGCGCTGGGCTCCTGTCCAGGAACCGGCGGCTGCATGCCCATTGCACATGGCACCCCAACCCGTGGTAGATGCATCCGTGGAGACAACGAGATGCCTGGAAACTCGCTGAATAGGGACGCCGGTCCGTAAGAAGCTGAGGTTCGACCACGGGAAGAAGGTTCGCCGGCATGCCGGAGTCACTGGGACTCGGAGCGAGCCGCGATGCCATGCCCACCTCGGGACTCGATCGCGAAGCCACAGCTGAAGCGGTCTCATATGAAGCAAACCGAGCGGCGTTGCCGCGGCCGCGGATGCCATAAGCCCCAGGAGCCTCTGAAATAGTTTCAGTGGAACCGCACTCTTGCCCTCGAACTGTCGAAGACAAGTCAGCAGTGAGTGCGCGCGCTCGTTCGTGAGCTGCGCGGACATGGCGACCGAGTCTATCTCCACGCCGAGAAAAGAGATCCTCTGCACGGGGCAAAGTTTGCTCTTCTCCCGGTTGACCCGAAGGCCCAGACGGGCTAGGTGCCGGAGCACCAGGTCTCTGTGTTCGCAAAGCTGAGCTCGAGAGTGTGCTAGTATCAGCCAGTCGTCGAGATAGTTCAGGATGCGAACCCCGTGTTCGCGAAGGGGAACAAGGGCTGCCTCGACGATCTTCGTGAAGACGCGAGGGGACAGAGCTAACCCGAATGGGAGAACGGCGTACTGATATGCCTGGCCCTCGAAGGCAAACCGAAGAAACGGTCTGTGTCGAGGTAAAATGGACACATGGAAGTACGCATCCTTCAGGTCGATCGCTGCAAACCAATCCTGATACCGAACACATTCGAAAATGCGTTTGGCCGTGAGCATTTTGAACGGTAGTCGATGGAGAGAACGGTTCAAAATGCGCAGGTCCAGGATCGGTCGTAACCCACCGGTCTTTTTGGGGACAATGAAGTAGGGGCTGTAAAACCCGGACCTCACCTCGGCTGGAGGGACCGTCTCGATTGCACCCTTCGCCAGCAGGGTCGCAATCTCCGCTCTCAAGACTGGGGCATTGCCACCGACCATCGTGGAGCGAACTCCCGTGAAGCGGGGAGGAGACCGTGCGAACTGAATCGCGTAGCCGAGTCTGATCGTTCTGATGACCCAGCGGGATATCCCAGGAAGCGCTAGCCAGGCTTCCAGGAAATGAGCCAACGGGGTCATGCGAACCACAGACGTCCCCCCGGAGGGGCAGCGGTGCGGGTCGACTGGCACGCGTGCAGGAGTTACCCCGCTCGGATGCGTCGAAGCCCGCTCCCCGACAGAAGGGACCAGGGAAAGCGGAGCGTTCCACGGGGGTCTGTTCTGCCGGGGGTCTGGCGACAGAGGGGGAAGGGATTGGTGTAGCCCTGGGACGACACACGCACCCTTCCGCGCCCTCAGAGACAGAGAGGAGTGTGTGGGCTGACGCACGGGGGCATCGAGCGCACCCACTCCAGTCTGTGAGCTCAGTGAGGATGTCAAGTCTTTCTTTAACCAGTTCAGGGTGCTGCCCACCCGTGGGTGAGCAGCGGGGAGCTGAGAACAAAAGATTCTCCCCCGGCCCTCCACCGGGGGAAGGAGGGGGCCTGCTACCGCCTCCTGGGAAAGACTCGAGATCGTCACTGAGCGGCCCGTGTCAGGATCTTCGCTTGGCCTGGCGTTTAGCGGGGCGAGCGGCCTGAGGGGGCTGTGACGCCGGCCTGCGGCCTCCTCGACGCCGGGGCCCGGGTGAAGGCTGCTGCTGGGGCCGGGCGGGAGGGAGGGGAGCCGCAGGGGGGCGTCCTCGGCGGCGAGCAGAGGGAGGCACCTGCGCCGATGACTGGGTGGAGGCAGCAGCTGGTCGCCGGGGCAGGATGTGTTTGATGGCCTCCGTCTGCTTCTGAGCGGTGGAGAACTGCTGGGCGAAGTCCTCGACCGCACCGCCGAAAAGGCCAACCTGGGAGAGCGGAGCGTCGAGCAGACGAGTCCGCTCAGCGCTCCGCGTATCTGCCAGGTTGAGCCAGAGATGGCGCTCCTGAACCACCGAAGTGGCCATCACCTGACCGACGGCGCGAGCGGCCACTTTCGTTGCCCGGAGAGCAAGGTCAGTGGCGGACCGCAATTCCTTAAATGCCGTCGAGTCAGTCCCGCCCTCGTGCATGTCTCTGAGCACCTTCGCTTGGAAGACCTGCAAAGTGCTCATGGCATGCAAAGCGGAGGCCGCCTGTCCCGCCGCTCTATAGGCCCGCGCCGCCATAGCAGACGAGAACCCACAGGCTTTGGATGGGTGCTTAGGAGGACCACGGGTGGAGGCGCTCTGTGGACACAGCTGCATCGCAACAGAGCGCTCCACCGGGGGCATCCCAGTGTACCCACGGGCGGCCCCACCGTCGAGGGGGGGAAAGGCGGGGGAGAGATCGCGCTCTCGAGTGGACAAAGGAGCCCCCCAAGAGCGCGATAACTCCGCATGCAGCTCGGGGAAAAAAGGTATCGGAGTTGGCCGTGGCCTTGCGGCGGCAGCTTTGTCCAGATACCAGTTATCCATCCGCGAGAGATCGGGGCAGGATGGAGGTTTCCATTCTAGCCCGATACTCCCAGCGGCTCGAGACAGCATGGCCGTCAGCTCGGGATCTGACACGGGCAACGCTGGCACTCCCGAAGGGGGCAACGCAGCCGCATCTTCCTCTCCCGAGGACTCAAGCCCGCCTAGTGATGCAGTGATAGACATCACATCATCATCTGGAGCGCTGCTAGAAGCAGCCGGCGCCGCCGAAGAGACAGCCGACTGAATCGAGCTGGCGCTCGCTGGCTCACGCACTGAGGCGGGAGGTGTGGCCCGAGGAATCGTCGGGGCTCTATCCCACACCGTCACCGTTAGATCGCCGGGTCCCCGGGTCGACGGGCCCCCTTTCGTGAAGGAAGCCGATCGAGTAGGGGGGACCGGGGCTCTCACTCTAGTGAGATCATTGAGCCTCGACCTCAGTGTGGAGATGGTCATGCTCCCACAGAAGGAACATGAGTCATCCACGAACGCTGCTGCTGCATGCTGAATGCCCAGGCATACAAAGCAGCGTTCGTGACCATCAGATGATGACAGAAATCTACCACATCCAGAAGGGCACGGGCGAACCATCTTTAAAAAGACGTGCCGCGTGCAGCTCTTTCACTTTCACTTTTAGAGAAAGGAGAAATTCACTCTTTCAGCGCTGAAGCTACCAGGGAGAAGTGCAAAGTCTGGCAGACCACTGCTCAGATCGCAGGCAATGCAAAATCTCGCTGGGTACCGCCGTCACACCAACACTGAAGAGGACGCTCGTTCTCGAAGAGTCTTGAATCAGCTTTTAGGAGTGAAGAGGTTCTCTTGGCTCCGAAGCGAAAACATACTGCGGTTGCGTTCACTTCCTCCTTTTATACTCACGGAGTAGGGCGGAGTACGCTATGCAAATTTCCGCAGCCCCAAGGCATTGCATGCCATTGGCTCGTGTTTTAATACTCGAAGAGGATTGGCTTTCTATGCGAAATCCCCCCCCAATCTCCGTCACTTCTGACGTAACTCGAAGTGACTACGAAAGGGAACTCTGGATTATGATAGAAGGCTGTGAGACTTTGACCTGAGTGCAAAAATGGATGATCTAGACCCTTCCAGAGCTGAGATATCAAAATTCAAAATTTCGACCCGAAAAAAAAACGACAGTGGTACCCCTTTCGTTTTTTTCCATTTTTGGGCGAAAAATTAAGTTTCTCCAATCTTCTCAAAACTCTGGATTATGATAGAAGGCTGTGAGACTTTGACCTGAGTGCAAAAATGGATGATCTAGACCCTTCCAGAGCTGAGATTTCAAAATTCAAAATTTTGACCCGAAAAAAAAACGACAGTGTTACCCCTTTCGTTTTTTTCCATTTTTGGGCGAAAAATTAAGTTTCTCCAATCTTCTCAAAACTCTGGATTCTGATAGATGGCCACAAGACTTTGACCTGAGTGCAAAAATGGAGGCTTTAGACCCTTCCAGAGCTGAGATATCAAAATTCAAAATTTCAACCCGAAAAAAAAAACGACAGTGGTACCCCTTTCGATTTTTTCCATTTTTGGGCGAAAAATTAAGTTTCTCCAATCTTCTCAAAACTCTGGATTCTGATAGAGGACCACAAGACTTTGACCTGAGTGCAAAAATGGAGGCTCTAGACCCTTCCAGAGCTGAGATATCAAAATTCAAAATTTCGACCCGAAAAAAAAAACGACAGTGGTACCCCTTTCGTTTTTTTCCATTTTTGGGCGAAAAATTAAGTTTCTCCAATCTTCTCAAAACTCTGGATTCTGATAGATGGCCACAAGACTTTGACCTGAGTGCAAAAATGGAGGCTCTAGACCCTTCCAGAGCTGAGATATCAAAATTCAAAATTTCGACCCGAAAAAAAAACGACAGTGGTACCCCTTTCGTTTTTTTCCATTTTTGGGCGAAAAATTAAGTTTCTCCAATCTTCTCAAACCTCTGGATTATGATAGAGGGCCACACGACTTTGATCTGAGTGCAAAAATGGAGGCTCTAGACCCTTCCAGAGCTGAGATATCAAAATTCAAAATTTTGACCCGAAAAAAAAAAACGACAGTGTTACCCCTTTCGTTTTTTTCCATTTTTGGGCGAAAAATTAAGTTTCTCCAATCTTCTCAAAACTCTAGATTCTGATAGAGGGCCACGAGACTTTGACCTGAGTGCAAAAATGGATGATCTAGACCCTTCCAGAGCTGAGATATCAAAATTCAAAATTTTGACCCGAAAAAAAAACGACAGTGTTACCCCTTTCGTTTTTTTCCATTTTGGGCGAAAAATTAAGTTTCTCCAATCTTCTCAAAACTCTGGATTATGATAGAAGGCTGTGAGACTTTGACCTGAGTGCAAAAATGGATGATCTAGACCCTTCCAGAGCTGAGATATCAAAATTCAAAATTTCGACCCGAAAAAAAAACGACAGTGGTACCCCTTTCGTTTTTTTCCATTTTTGGGCGAAAAATTAAGTTTCTCCAATCTTCTCAAAACTCTGGATTATGATAGAAGGCTGTGAGACTTTGACCTGAGTGCAAAAATGGATGATCTAGACCCTTCCAGAGCTGAGATATCAAAATTCAAAATTTTGACCCGAAAAAAAAACGACAGTGTTACCCCTTTCGTTTTTTTCCATTTTTGGGCGAAAAATTAAGTTTCTCCAATCTTCTCAAAACTCTGGATTCTGATAGATGGCCACAAGACTTTGACCTGAGTGCAAAAATGGAGGCTTTAGACCCTTCCAGAGCTGAGATATCAAAATTCAAAATTTCAACCCGAAAAAAAAAACGACAGTGGTACCCCTTTCGATTTTTTCCATTTTTGGGCGAAAAATTAAGTTTCTCCAATCTTCTCAAAACTCTGGATTCTGATAGAGGACCACAAGACTTTGACCTGAGTGCAAAAATGGAGGCTCTAGACCCTTCCAGAGCTGAGATATCAAAATTCAAAATTTCGACCCGAAAAAAAAACGACAGTGGTACCCCTTTCGTTTTTTTCCATTTTTGGGCGAAAAATTAAGTTTCTCCAATCTTCTCAAAACTCTGGATTATGATAGAGGGCTGTGAGACTTTGACCTGAGTGCAAAAATGGATGATCTAGACCCTTCCAGAGCTGAGATATCAAAATTCAAAATTTTGACCCGAAAAAAAAAACGACAGTGTTACCCCTTTCGTTTTTTTCCATTTTTGGGCGAAAAATTAAGTTTCTCCAATCTTCTCAAAACTCTGGATTCTGATAGAGGGCCACAAGACTTTGACCTGAGTGCAAAAATGGAGGCTTTAGACCCTTCCAGAGCTGAGATATCAAAATTCAAAATTTCAACCCGAAAAAAAAAACGACAGTGGTACCCCTTTCGTTTTTTTTCCATTTTTGGGCGAAAAATTAAGTTTCTCCAATCTTCTCAAAACTCTGGATTATGATAGAGGGCTGTGAGACTTTGACCTGAGTGCAAAAATGGAGGCTCTAGACCCTTCCAGAGCTGAGATATCAAAATTCTAAATTTTGACCCGAAAAAAAAACGACAGTGTTACCCCTTTCGTTTTTTTCCATTTTTGGGCGAAAAATTAAGTTTCTCCAATCTTCTCAAAACTCTGGATTCTGATAGATGGCCACAAGACTTTGACCTGAGTGCAAAAATGGATGATCTAGACCCTTCCAGAGCTGAGATATCAAAATTCAAAATTTCAACCCGAAAAAAAAAACGACAGTGTTACCCCTTTCGATTTTTTCCATTTTTGGGCGAAAAATTAAGTTTCTCCAATCTTCTCAAAACTCTGGATTCTGATAGATGGCCACAAGACTTTGACCTGAGTGCAAAAATGGAGGCTTTAGACCCTTCCAGAGCTGAGATATCAAAATTCAAAATTTCGACCCGAAAAAAAAACGACAGTGTTACCCCTTTCGTTTTTTTCCATTTTTGGGCGAAAAATTAAGTTTCTCCAATCTTCTCAAAACTCTGGATTCTGATAGATGGCCACAAGACTTTGACCTGAGTGCAAAAATGGAGGCTCTAGACCCTTCCAGAGCTGAGATATCAAAATTCAAAATTTCGACCCGAAAAAAAAAACGACAGTGGTACCCCTTTCGTTTTTTTCCATTTTTGGGCGAAAAATTAAGTTTCTCCAATCTTCTCAAACCTCTGGATTATGATAGAGGGCTGTGAGACTTTGACCTGAGTGCAAAAATGGATGATCTAGACCCTTCCAGAGCTGAGATATCAAAATTCAAAATTTTGACCCGAAAAAAAAACGACAGTGTTACCCCTTTCGTTTTTTTCCATTTTTGGGCGAAAAATTAAGTTTCTCCAATCTTCTCAAAACTCTGGATTCTGATAGATGGCCACAAGACTTTGACCTGAGTGCAAAAATGGAGGCTTCAGACCCTTCCAGAGCTGAGATATCAAAATTCAAAATTTCAACCCGAAAAAAAAAACGACAGTGGTACCCCTTTCGATTTTTTCCATTTTTGGGCGAAAAATTAAGTTTCTCCAATCTTCTCAAAACTCTGGATTCTGATAGAGGACCACAAGACTTTGACCTGAGTGCAAAAATGGAGGCTCTAGACCCTTCCAGAGCTGAGATATCAAAATTCAAAATTTCGACCCGAAAAAAAAACGACAGTGGTACCCCTTTCGTTTTTTTCCATTTTTGGGCGAAAAATTAAGTTTCTCCAATCTTCTCAAAACTCTGGATTCTGATAGATGGCCACAAGACTTTGACCTGAGTGCAAAAATGGAGGCTCTAGACCCTTCCAGAGCTGAGATATCAAAATTCAAAATTTCGACCCGAAAAAAAAACGACAGTGGTACCCCTTTCGTTTTTTTCCATTTTTGGGCGAAAAATTAAGTTTCTCCAATCTTCTCAAACCTCTGGATTATGATAGAGGGCCACACGACTTTGACCTGAGTGCAAAAATGGAGGCTCTAGACCCTTCCAGAGCTGAGATATCAAAATTCAAAATTTTGACCCGAAAAAAAAACGACAGTGTTACCCCTTTCGTTTTTTTCCATTTTTGGGCGAAAAATTAAGTTTCTCCAATCTTCTCAAAACTCTAGATTCTGATAGAGGGCCACGAGACTTTGACCTGAGTGCAAAAATGGATGATCTAGACCCTTCCAGAGCTGAGATATCAAAATTCAAAATTTTGACCCGAAAAAAAAACGACAGTGTTACCCCTTTCGTTTTTTTCCATTTTTGGGCGAAAAATTAAGTTTCTCCAATCTTCTCAAAACTCTGGATTATGATAGAAGGCTGTGAGACTTTGACCTGAGTGCAAAAATGGATGATCTAGACCCTTCCAGAGCTGAGATATCAAAATTCAAAATTTCGACCCGAAAAAAAAACGACAGTGGTACCCCTTTCGTTTTTTTCCATTTTTGGGCGAAAAATTAAGTTTCTCCAATCTTCTCAAAACTCTGGATTATGATAGAAGGCTGTGAGACTTTGACCTGAGTGCAAAAATGGATGATCTAGACCCTTCCAGAGCTGAGATATCAAAATTCAAAATTTTGACCCGAAAAAAAAACGACAGTGTTACCCCTTTCGTTTTTTTCCATTTTTGGGCGAAAAATTAAGTTTCTCCAATCTTCTCAAAACTCTGGATTATGATAGAAGGCTGTGAGACTTTGACCTGAGTGCAAAAATGGATGATCTAGACCCTTCCAGAGCTGAGATATCAAAATTCAAAATTTCGACCCGAAAAAAAAACGACAGTGGTACCCCTTTCGTTTTTTTCCATTTTTGGGCGAAAAATTAAGTTTCTCCAATCTTCTCAAAACTCTGGATTATGATAGAAGGCTGTGAGACTTTGACCTGAGTGCAAAAATGGAGGCTATAGACCCTTCCAGAGCTGAGATATCAAAATTCAAAATTTCGACCCGAAAAAAAAACGACAGTGGTACCCCTTTCGTTTTTTTCCATTTTTGGGCGAAAAATTAAGTTTCTCCAATCTTCTCAAAACTCTGGATTATGATAGAGGGCTGTGAGACTTTGACCTGAGTGCAAAAATGGATGATCTAGACCCTTCCAGAGCTGAGATATCAAAATTCAAAATTTTGACCCGAAAAAAAAAACGACAGTGTTACCCCTTTCGTTTTTTTCCATTTTTGGGCGAAAAATTAAGTTTCTCCAATCTTCTCAAAACTCTGGATTCTGATAGAGGGCCACAAGACTTTGACCTGAGTGCAAAAATGGAGGCTTTAGACCCTTCCAGAGCTGAGATATCAAAATTCAAAATTTCAACCCGAAAAAAAAAAACGACAGTGGTACCCCTTTCGTTTTTTTTCCATTTTTGGGCGAAAAATTAAGTTTCTCCAATCTTCTCAAAACTCTGGATTATGATAGAGGGCTGTGAGACTTTGACCTGAGTGCAAAAATTGAGGCTCTAGACCCTTCCAGAGCTGAGATATCAAAATTCTAAATTTTGACCCGAAAAAAAAAACGACAGTGTTACCCCTTTCGTTTTTTTCCATTTTTGGGCGAAAAATTAAGTTTCTCCAATCTTCTCAAAACTCTGGATTCTGATAGAGGGCCACAAGACTTTGACCTGAGTGCAAAAATGGATGATCTAGACCCTTCCAGAGCTGAGATATCAAAATTCAAAATTTTGACCCGAAAAAAAAAACGACAGTGTTACCCCTTTCGATTTTTTCCATTTTTGGGCGAAAAATTAAGTTTCTCCAATCTTCTCAAAACTCTGGATTCTGATAGATGGCCACAAGACTTTGACCTGAGTGCAAAAATGGAGGCTCTAGACCCTTCCAGAGCTGAGATATCAAAATTCAAAATTTCGACCCGAAAAAAAAACGACAGTGGTACCCCTTTCGTTTTTTTCCATTTTTGGGCGAAAAATTAAGTTTCTCCAATCTTCTCAAACCTCTGGATTATGATAGAGGGCTGTGAGACTTTGACCTGAGTGCAAAAATGGATGATCTAGACCCTTCCAGAGCTGAGATATCAAAATTCAAAATTTTGACCCGAAAAAAAAACGACAGTGTTACCCCTTTCGTTTTTTTCCATTTTTGGGCGAAAAATTAAGTTTCTCCAATCTTCTCAAAACTCTGGATTCTGATAGATGGCCACAAGACTTTGACCTTAGTGCAAAAATGGATGATCTAGACCCTTCCAGAGCTGAGATATCAAAATTCAAAATTTCGACCCGAAAAAAAAACGACAGTGTTACCCCTTTCGTTTTTTTCCATTTTTGGGCGAAAAATTAAGTTTCTCCAATCTTCTCAAAACTCTGGATTCTGATAGATGGCCACAAGACTTTGACCTGAGTGCAAAAATGGATGATCTAGACCCTTCCAGAGCTGAGATATCAAAATTCAAAATTTTGACCCGAAAAAAAAACGACAGTGTTACCCCTTTCGTTTTTTTCCATTTTTGGGCGAAAAATTAAGTTTCTCCAATCTTCTCAAAACTCTGGATTCTGATAGAGGGCCACGAGACTTTGACCTGAGTGCAAAAATGGATGATCTAGACCCTTCCAGAGCTGAGATATCAAAATTCAAAATTTTGACCCGAAAAAAAAACGACAGTGTTACCCCTTTCGTTTTTTTCCATTTTTGGGCGAAAAATTAAGTTTCTCCAATCTTCTCAAAACTCTGGATTCTGATAGATGGCCACAAGACTTTGACCTGAGTGCAAAAATGGATGATCTAGACCCTTCCAGAGCTGAGATATCAAAATTCAAAATTTTGACCCGAAAAAAAAACGACAGTGTTACCCCTTTCGTTTTTTTCCATTTTTGGGCGAAAAATTAAGTTTCTCCAATCTTCTCAAAACTCTGGATTCTGATAGATGGCCACAAGACTTTGACCTGAGTGCAAAAATGGAGGCTTTAGACCCTTCCAGAGCTGAGATATCAAAATTCAAAATTTCAACCCGAAAAAAAAACGACAGTGGTACCCCTTTCGTTTTTTTCCATTTTTGGGCGAAAAATTAAGTTTCTCCAATCTTCTCAAAACTCTGGATTCTGATAGATGGCCACAAGACTTTGACCTGAGTGCAAAAATGGAGGCTCTAGACCCTTCCAGAGCTGAGATATCAAAATTCAAAATTTCGACCCGAAAAAAAAACGACAGTGGTACCCCTTTCGTTTTTTTCCATTTTTGGGCGAAAAATTAAGTTTCTCCAATCTTCTCAAAACTCTGGATTCTGATAGATGGCCACAAGACTTTGACCTGAGTGCAAAAATGGAGGCTCTAGACCCTTCCAGAGCTGAGATATCAAAATTCAAAATTTTGACCCGAAAAAAAAAAACGACAGTGTTACCCCTTTCGTTTTTTTCCATTTTTGGGCGAAAAATTAAGTTTCTACAATCTTCTCAAAACTCTGGATTCTGATAGAGGGCCACGAGACTTTGACCTGAGTGCAAAAATGGATGATCTAGACCCTTCCAGAGCTGAGATATCAAAATTCAAAATTTTGACCCGAAAAAAAAACGACAGTGTTACCCCTTTCGTTTTTTTCCATTTTTGGGCGAAAAATTAAGTTTCTACAATCTTCTCAAAACTCTGGATTCTGATAGAGGGCCACAAGACTTTGACCTGAGTGCAAAAATGGATGATCTAGACCCTTCCAGAGCTGAGATATCAAAATTCAAAATTTTGACCCGAAAAAAAAACGACAGTGTTACCCCTTTCGTTTTTTTCCATTTTTGGGCGAAAAATTAAGTTTCTCCAATCTTCTCAAAACTCTGGATTCTGATAGATGGCCACAAGACTTTGACCTGAGTGCAAAAATGGAGGCTCTAGACCCTTCCAGAGCTGAGATATCAAAATTCAAAATTTCGACCCGAAAAAAAAACGACAGTGGTACCCCTTTCGTTTTTTTCCATTTTTGGGCGAAAAATTAAGTTTCTCCAATCTTCTCAAACCTCTGGATTATGATAGAGGGCCACACGACTTTGACCTGAGTGCAAAAATGGAGGCTCTAGACCCTTCCAGAGCTGAGATATCAAAATTCAAAATTTTGACCCGAAAAAAAAACGACAGTGTTACCCCTTTCGTTTTTTTCCATTTTTGGGCGAAAAATTAAGTTTCTCCAATCTTCTCAAAACTCTAGATTCTGATAGAGGGCCACGAGACTTTGACCTGAGTGCAAAAATGGATGATCTAGACCCTTCCAGAGCTGAGATATCAAAATTCAAAATTTTGACCCGAAAAAAAAAACGACAGTGTTACCCCTTTCGTTTTTTTCCATTTTTGGGCGAAAAATTAAGTTTCTCCAATCTTCTCAAAACTCTGGATTATGATAGAAGGCTGTGAGACTTTGACCTGAGTGCAAAAATGGATGATCTAGACCCTTCCAGAGCTGAGATATCAAAATTCAAAATTTCGACCCGAAAAAAAAACGACAGTGGTACCCCTTTCGTTTTTTTCCATTTTTGGGCGAAAAATTAAGTTTCTCCAATCTTCTCAAAACTCTGGATTATGATAGAAGGCTGTGAGACTTTGACCTGAGTGCAAAAATGGATGATCTAGACCCTTCCAGAGCTGAGATATCAAAATTCAAAATTTTGACCCGAAAAAAAAACGACAGTGTTACCCCTTTAGTTTTTTTCCATTTTTGGGCGAAAAATTAAGTTTCTCCAATCTTCTCAAAACTCTGGATTCTGATAGATGGCCACAAGACTTTGACCTGAGTGCAAAAATGGATGATCTAGACCCTTCCAGAGCTGAGATATCAAAATTCAAAATTTCAACCCGAAAAAAAAAACGACAGTGTTACCCCTTTCGTTTTTTTCCATTTTTGGGCGAAAAATTAAGTTTCTCCAATCTTCTCAAAACTCTGGATTATGATAGAAGGCTGTGAGACTTTGACCTGAGTGCAAAAATGGATGATCTAGACCCTTCCAGAGCTGAGATATCAAAATTCAAAATTTTGACCCGAAAAAAAAACGACAGTGTTACCCCTTTCGTTTTTTTCCATTTTTGGGCGAAAAATTAAGTTTCTCCAATCTTCTCAAAACTCTGGATTCTGATAGATGGCCACAAGACTTTGACCTGAGTGCAAAAATGGATGATCTAGACCCTTCCAGAGCTGAGATATCAAAATTCAAAATTTCAACCCGAAAAAAAAAACGACAGTGTTACCCCTTTCGTTTTTTTCCATTTTTGGGCGAAAAATTAAGTTTCTCCAATCTTCTCAAAACTCTGGATTATGATAGAGGGCCACACGACTTTGACCTGAGTGCAAAAATGGAGGCTCTAGACCCTTCCAGAGCTGAGATATCAAAATTCAAAATTTTGACCCGAAAAAAAAAACGACAGTGTTACCCCTTTCGTTTTTTTCCATTTTTGGGCGAAAAATTAAGTTTCTCCAATCTTCTCAAAACTCTAGATTCTGATAGAGGGCCACGAGACTTTGACCTGAGTGCAAAAATGGATGATCTAGACCCTTCCAGAGCTGAGATATCAAAATTCAAAATTTTTACCCGAAAAAAAAAACGACAGTGTTACCCCTTTCGTTTTTTTTCCATTTTTGGGCGAAAAATTAAGTTTCTCCAATCTTCTCAAAACTCTGGATTATGATAGAAGGCTGTGAGACTTTGACCTGAGTGCAAAAATGGATGATCTAGACCCTTCCAGAGCTGAGATATCAAAATTCAAAATTTCGACCCGAAAAAAAAACGACAGTGGTACCCCTTTCGTTTTTTTCCATTTTTGGGCGAAAAATTAAGTTTCTCCAATCTTCTCAAAACTCTGGATTATGATAGAAGGCTGTGAGACTTTGACCTGAGTGCAAAAATGGATGATCTAGACCCTTCCAGAGCTGAGATATCAAAATTCAAAATTTTGACCCGAAAAAAAAACGACAGTGTTACCCCTTTCGTTTTTTTCCATTTTTGGGCGAAAAATTAAGTTTCTCCAATCTTCTCAAAACTCTAGATTCTGATAGAGGGCCACGAGACTTTGACCTGAGTGCAAAAATGGATGATCTAGACCCTTCCAGAGCTGAGATATCAAAATTCAAAATTTTTACCCGAAAAAAAAAACGACAGTGTTACCCCTTTCGTTTTTTTTCCATTTTTGGGCGAAAAATTAAGTTTCTCCAATCTTCTCAAAACTCTGGATTATGATAGAAGGCTGTGAGACTTTGACCTGAGTGCAAAAATGGATGATCTAGACCCTTCCAGAGCTGAGATATCAAAATTCAAAATTTCGACCCGAAAAAAAAACGACAGTGGTACCCCTTTCGTTTTTTTCCATTTTTGGGCGAAAAATTAAGTTTCTCCAATCTTCTCAAAACTCTGGATTATGATAGAAGGCTGTGAGACTTTGACCTGAGTGCAAAAATGGATGATCTAGACCCTTCCAGAGCTGAGATATCAAAATTCAAAATTTTGACCCGAAAAAAAAACGACAGTGTTACCCCTTTCGTTTTTTTCCATTTTTGGGCGAAAAATTAAGTTTCTCCAATCTTCTCAAAACTCTGGATTCTGATAGATGGCCACAAGACTTTGACCTGAGTGCAAAAATGGATGATCTAGACCCTTCCAGAGCTGAGATATCAAAATTCAAAATTTCAACCCGAAAAAAAAAAACGACAGTGTTACCCCTTTCGATTTTTTCCATTTTTGGGCGAAAAATTAAGTTTCTCCAAGCTTCTCAAAACTCTGGATTCTGATAGATGGCCACAAGACTTTGACCTTAGTGCAAAAATGGATGATCTAGACCCTTCCAGAGCTGAGATATCAAAATTCAAAATTTCGACCCGAAAAAAAAACGACAGTGTTACCCCTTTCGTTTTTTTCCATTTTTGGGCGAAAAATTAAGTTTCTCCAATCTTCTCAAAACTCTGGATTCTGATAGATGGCCACAAGACTTTGACCTGAGTGCAAAAATGGAGGCTCTAGACCCTTCCAGAGCTGAGATATCAAAATTCAAAATTTCGACCCGAAAAAAAAACGACAGTGGTACCCCTTTCGTTTTTTTCCATTTTTGGGCGAAAAATTAAGTTTCTCCAATCTTCTCAAACCTCTGGATTATGATAGAGGGCTGTGAGACTTTGACCTGAGTGCAAAAATGGATGATCTAGACCCTTCCAGAGCTGAGATATCAAAATTCAAAATTTTGACCCGAAAAAAAAACGACAGTGTTACCCCTTTCGTTTTTTCCATTTTTGGGCGAAAAATTAAGTTTCTCCAATCTTCTCAAAACTCTAGATTCTGATAGAGGGCCACGAGACTTTGACCTGAGTGCAAAAATGGATGATCTAGACCCTTCCAGAGCTGAGATATCAAAATTCAAAATTTTGACCCGAAAAAAAAAAACGACAGTGTTACCCCTTTCGTTTTTTTCCATTTTTGGGCGAAAAATTAAGTTTCTCCAATCTTCTCAAAACTCTGGATTCTGATAGAGGGCCACAAGACTTTGACCTGAGTGCAAAAATGGATGATCTAGACCCTTCCAGAGCTGAGATATCAAAATTCAAAATTTTGACCCGAAAAAAAAACGACAGTGTTACCCCTTTCGTTTTTTTCCATTTTTGGGCAAAAAATTAAGTTTCTCCAATCTTCTCAAAACTCTGGATTCTGATAGATGGCCACAAGACTTTGACCTGAGTGCAAAAATGGAGGCTCTAGACCCTTCCAGAGCTGAGATATCAAAATTCAAAATTTCGACCCGAAAAAAAAACGACAGTGGTACCCCTTTCGTTTTTTTCCATTTTTGGGCGAAAAATTAAGTTTCTCCAATCTTCTCAAACCTCTGGATTATGATAGAGGGCCACACGACTTTGACCTGAGTGCAAAAATGGAGGCTCTAGACCCTTCCAGAGCTGAGAAATCAAAATTCAAAATTTTGACCCGAAAAAAAAAACGACAGTGTTACCCCTTTCGTTTTTTTCCATTTTTGGGCGAAAAATTAAGTTTCTCCAATCTTCTCAAAACTCTAGATTCTGATAGAGGGCCACGAGACTTTGACCTGAGTGCAAAAATGGATGATCTAGACCCTTCCAGAGCTGAGATATCAAAATTCAAAATTTTGACCCGAAAAAAAAACGACACTGTTACCCCTTTCGTTTTTTTCCATTTTTGGGCGAAAAATTAAGTTTCTCCAATCTTCTCAAAACTCTAGATTCTGATAGAGGGCCACGAAACTTTGACCTGAGTGCAAAAATGGAGGCTCTAGACCCTTCCAGAGCTGAGATATCAAAATTCAAAATTTTGACCCGAAAAAAAAACGACAGTGTTACCCCTTTCGTTTTTTTCCATTTTTGGGCGAAAAATTAAGTTTCTCCAATCTTCTCAAAACTCTGGATTCTGATAGAGGGCCACAAGACTTTGACCTGAGTGCAAAAATGGATGATCTAGACCCTTCCAGAGCTGAGATATCAAAATTCAAAATTTTGACCCGAAAAAAAAACGACAGTGTTACCCCTTTCGTTTTTTTCCATTTTTGGGCAAAAAATTAAGTTTCTCCAATCTTCTCAAAACTCTGAATTCTGATAGATGGCCACAAGACTTTGACCTGAGTGCAAAAATGGAGGCTCTAGACCCTTCCAGAGCTGAGATATCAAAATTCAAAATTTCGACCCGAAAAAAAAACGACAGTGGTACCCCTTTCGTTTTTTTCCATTTTTGGGCGAAAAATTAAGTTTCTCCAATCTTCTCAAAACTCTGGATTCTGATAGAGGGCCACGAGACTTTGACCTGAGTGCAAAAATGGATGATCTAGACCCTTCCAGAGCTGAGATATCAAAATTCAAAATTTTGACCCGAAAAAAAAACGACAGTGTTACCCCTTTCGTTTTTTTCCATTTTTGGGCGAAAAATTAAGTTTCTCCAATCTTCTCAAAACTCTGGATTATGATAGAAGGCTGTGAGACTTTGACCTGAGTGCAAAAATGGATGATCTAGACCCTTCCAGAGCTGAGATATCAAAATTCAAAATTTCGACCCGAAAAAAAAACGACAGTGGTACCCCTTTCGTTTTTTTCCATTTTTGGGCGAAAAATTAAGTTTCTCCAATCTTCTCAAAACTCTGGATTATGATAGAAGGCTGTGAGACTTTGACCTGAGTGCAAAAATGGATGATCTAGACCCTTCCAGAGCTGAGATATCAAAATTCAAAATTTTGACCCGAAAAAAAAACGACAGTGTTACCCCTTTCGTTTTTTTCCATTTTTGGGCGAAAAATTAAGTTTCTCCAATCTTCTCAAAACTCTGGATTATGATAGAAGGCTGTGAGACTTTGACCTGAGTGCAAAAATGGATGATCTAGACCCTTCCAGAGCTGAGATATCAAAATTCAAAATTTCGACCCGAAAAAAAAACGACAGTGGTACCCCTTTCGTTTTTTTCCATTTTTGGGCGAAAAATTAAGTTTCTCCAATCTTCTCAAAACTCTGGATTATGATAGAAGGCTGTGAGACTTTGACCTGAGTGCAAAAATGGAGGCTATAGACCCTTCCAGAGCTGAGATATCAAAATTCAAAATTTCGACCCGAAAAAAAAACGACAGTGGTACCCCTTTCGTTTTTTTCCATTTTTGGGCGAAAAATTAAGTTTCTCCAATCTTCTCAAAACTCTGGATTATGATAGAGGGCTGTGAGACTTTGACCTGAGTGCAAAAATGGATGATCTAGACCCTTCCAGAGCTGAGATATCAAAATTCAAAATTTTGACCCGAAAAAAAAAACGACAGTGTTACCCCTTTCGTTTTTTTCCATTTTTGGGCGAAAAATTAAGTTTCTCCAATCTTCTCAAAACTCTGGATTCTGATAGAGGGCCACAAGACTTTGACCTGAGTGCAAAAATGAAGGCTTTAGACCCTTCCAGAGCTGAGATATCAAAATTCAAAATTTCAACCCGAAAAAAAAAAACGACAGTGGTACCCCTTTCGTTTTTTTTCCATTTTTGGGCGAAAAATTAAGTTTCTCCAATCTTCTCAAAACTCTGGATTATGATAGAGGGCTGTGAGACTTTGACCTGAGTGCAAAAATTGAGGCTCTAGACCCTTCCAGAGCTGAGATATCAAAATTCTAAATTTTGACCCGAAAAAAAAACGACAGTGTTACCCCTTTCGTTTTTTTCCATTTTTGGGCGAAAAATTAAGTTTCTCCAATCTTCTCAAAACTCTGGATTCTGATAGAGGGCCACAAGACTTTGACCTGAGTGCAAAAATGGATGATCTAGACCCTTCCAGAGCTGAGATATCAAAATTCAAAATTTTGACCCGAAAAAAAAAACGACAGTGTTACCCCTTTCGATTTTTTCCATTTTTGGGCGAAAAATTAAGTTTCTCCAATCTTCTCAAAACTCTGGATTCTGATAGATGGCCACAAGACTTTGACCTGAGTGCAAAAATGGAGGCTCTAGACCCTTCCAGAGCTGAGATATCAAAATTCAAAATTTCGACCCGAAAAAAAAACGACAGTGGTACCCCTTTCGTTTTTTTCCATTTTTGGGCGAAAAATTAAGTTTCTCCAATCTTCTCAAACCTCTGGATTATGATAGAGGGCTGTGAGACTTTGACCTGAGTGCAAAAATGGATGATCTAGACCCTTCCAGAGCTGAGATATCAAAATTCAAAATTTTGACCCGAAAAAAAAACGACAGTGTTACCCCTTTCGTTTTTTTCCATTTTTGGGCGAAAAATTAAGTTTCTCCAATCTTCTCAAAACTCTGGATTCTGATAGATGGCCACAAGACTTTGACCTTAGTGCAAAAATGGATGATCTAGACCCTTCCAGAGCTGAGATATCAAAATTCAAAATTTCGACCCGAAAAAAAAACGACAGTGTTACCCCTTTCGTTTTTTTCCATTTTTGGGCGAAAAATTAAGTTTCTCCAATCTTCTCAAAACTCTGGATTCTGATAGATGGCCACAAGACTTTGACCTGAGTGCAAAAATGGATGATCTAGACCCTTCCAGAGCTGAGATATCAAAATTCAAAATTTTGACCCGAAAAAAAAACGACAGTGTTACCCCTTTCGTTTTTTTCCATTTTTGGGCGAAAAATTAAGTTTCTCCAATCTTCTCAAAACTCTGGATTCTGATAGAGGGCCACGAGACTTTGACCTGAGTGCAAAAATGGATGATCTAGACCCTTCCAGAGCTGAGATATCAAAATTCAAAATTTTGACCCGAAAAAAAAACGACAGTGTTACCCCTTTCGTTTTTTTCCATTTTTGGGCGAAAAATTAAGTTTCTCCAATCTTCTCAAAACTCTGGATTCTGATAGATGGCCACAAGACTTTGACCTGAGTGCAAAAATGGATGATCTAGACCCTTCCAGAGCTGAGATATCAAAATTCAAAATTTTGACCCGAAAAAAAAACGACAGTGTTACCCCTTTCGTTTTTTTCCATTTTTGGGCGAAAAATTAAGTTTCTCCAATCTTCTCAAAACTCTGGATTCTGATAGATGGCCACAAGACTTTGACCTGAGTGCAAAAATGGAGGCTTTAGACCCTTCCAGAGCTGAGATATCAAAATTCAAAATTTCAACCCGAAAAAAAAACGACAGTGGTACCCCTTTCGTTTTTTTCCATTTTTGGGCGAAAAATTAAGTTTCTCCAATCTTCTCAAAACTCTGGATTCTGATAGATGGCCACAAGACTTTGACCTGAGTGCAAAAATGGAGGCTCTAGACCCTTCCAGAGCTGAGATATCAAAATTCAAAATTTCGACCCGAAAAAAAAACGACAGTGGTACCCCTTTCGTTTTTTTCCATTTTTGGGCGAAAAATTAAGTTTCTCCAATCTTCTCAAAACTCTGGATTCTGATAGATGGCCACAAGACTTTGACCTGAGTGCAAAAATGGAGGCTCTAGACCCTTCCAGAGCTGAGATATCAAAATTCAAAATTTTGACCCGAAAAAAAAAAACGACAGTGTTACCCCTTTCGTTTTTTTCCATTTTTGGGCGAAAAATTAAGTTTCTACAATCTTCTCAAAACTCTGGATTCTGATAGAGGGCCACGAGACTTTGACCTGAGTGCAAAAATGGATGATCTAGACCCTTCCAGAGCTGAGATATCAAAATTCAAAATTTTGACCCGAAAAAAAAACGACAGTGTTACCCCTTTCGTTTTTTTCCATTTTTGGGCGAAAAATTAAGTTTCTACAATCTTCTCAAAACTCTGGATTCTGATAGAGGGCCACAAGACTTTGACCTGAGTGCAAAAATGGATGATCTAGACCCTTCCAGAGCTGAGATATCAAAATTCAAAATTTTGACCCGAAAAAAAAACGACAGTGTTACCCCTTTCGTTTTTTTCCATTTTTGGGCGAAAAATTAAGTTTCTCCAATCTTCTCAAAACTCTGGATTCTGATAGATGGCCACAAGACTTTGACCTGAGTGCAAAAATGGAGGCTCTAGACCCTTCCAGAGCTGAGATATCAAAATTCAAAATTTCGACCCGAAAAAAAAACGACAGTGGTACCCCTTTCGTTTTTTTCCATTTTTGGGCGAAAAATTAAGTTTCTCCAATCTTCTCAAACCTCTGGATTATGATAGAGGGCCACACGACTTTGACCTGAGTGCAAAAATGGAGGCTCTAGACCCTTCCAGAGCTGAGATATCAAAATTCAAAATTTTGACCCGAAAAAAAAACGACAGTGTTACCCCTTTCGTTTTTTTCCATTTTTGGGCGAAAAATTAAGTTTCTCCAATCTTCTCAAAACTCTAGATTCTGATAGAGGGCCACGAGACTTTGACCTGAGTGCAAAAATGGATGATCTAGACCCTTCCAGAGCTGAGATATCAAAATTCAAAATTTTGACCCGAAAAAAAAAACGACAGTGTTACCCCTTTCGTTTTTTTCCATTTTTGGGCGAAAAATTAAGTTTCTCCAATCTTCTCAAAACTCTGGATTATGATAGAAGGCTGTGAGACTTTGACCTGAGTGCAAAAATGGATGATCTAGACCCTTCCAGAGCTGAGATATCAAAATTCAAAATTTCGACCCGAAAAAAAAACGACAGTGGTACCCCTTTCGTTTTTTTCCATTTTTGGGCGAAAAATTAAGTTTCTCCAATCTTCTCAAAACTCTGGATTATGATAGAAGGCTGTGAGACTTTGACCTGAGTGCAAAAATGGATGATCTAGACCCTTCCAGAGCTGAGATATCAAAATTCAAAATTTTGACCCGAAAAAAAAACGACAGTGTTACCCCTTTAGTTTTTTTCCATTTTTGGGCGAAAAATTAAGTTTCTCCAATCTTCTCAAAACTCTGGATTCTGATAGATGGCCACAAGACTTTGACCTGAGTGCAAAAATGGATGATCTAGACCCTTCCAGAGCTGAGATATCAAAATTCAAAATTTCAACCCGAAAAAAAAAACGACAGTGTTACCCCTTTCGTTTTTTTCCATTTTTGGGCGAAAAATTAAGTTTCTCCAATCTTCTCAAAACTCTGGATTATGATAGAAGGCTGTGAGACTTTGACCTGAGTGCAAAAATGGATGATCTAGACCCTTCCAGAGCTGAGATATCAAAATTCAAAATTTTGACCCGAAAAAAAAACGACAGTGTTACCCCTTTCGTTTTTTTCCATTTTTGGGCGAAAAATTAAGTTTCTCCAATCTTCTCAAAACTCTGGATTCTGATAGATGGCCACAAGACTTTGACCTGAGTGCAAAAATGGATGATCTAGACCCTTCCAGAGCTGAGATATCAAAATTCAAAATTTCAACCCGAAAAAAAAAACGACAGTGTTACCCCTTTCGTTTTTTTCCATTTTTGGGCGAAAAATTAAGTTTCTCCAATCTTCTCAAAACTCTGGATTATGATAGAGGGCCACACGACTTTGACCTGAGTGCAAAAATGGAGGCTCTAGACCCTTCCAGAGCTGAGATATCAAAATTCAAAATTTTGACCCGAAAAAAAAAACGACAGTGTTACCCCTTTCGTTTTTTTCCATTTTTGGGCGAAAAATTAAGTTTCTCCAATCTTCTCAAAACTCTAGATTCTGATAGAGGGCCACGAGACTTTGACCTGAGTGCAAAAATGGATGATCTAGACCCTTCCAGAGCTGAGATATCAAAATTCAAAATTTTTACCCGAAAAAAAAAACGACAGTGTTACCCCTTTCGTTTTTTTTCCATTTTTGGGCGAAAAATTAAGTTTCTCCAATCTTCTCAAAACTCTGGATTATGATAGAAGGCTGTGAGACTTTGACCTGAGTGCAAAAATGGATGATCTAGACCCTTCCAGAGCTGAGATATCAAAATTCAAAATTTCGACCCGAAAAAAAAACGACAGTGGTACCCCTTTCGTTTTTTTCCATTTTTGGGCGAAAAATTAAGTTTCTCCAATCTTCTCAAAACTCTGGATTCTGATAGATGGCCACAAGACTTTGACCTGAGTGCAAAAATGGAGGCTCTAGACCCTTCCAGAGCTGAGATATCAAAATTCAAAATTTTGACCCGAAAAAAAAAAACGACAGTGTTACCCCTTTCGTTTTTTTCCATTTTTGGGCGAAAAATTAAGTTTCTACAATCTTCTCAAAACTCTGGATTCTGATAGAGGGCCACGAGACTTTGACCTGAGTGCAAAAATGGATGATCTAGACCCTTCCAGAGCTGAGATATCAAAATTCAAAATTTTGACCCGAAAAAAAAACGACAGTGTTACCCCTTTCGTTTTTTTCCATTTTTGGGCGAAAAATTAAGTTTCTACAATCTTCTCAAAACTCTGGATTCTGATAGAGGGCCACAAGACTTTGACCTGAGTGCAAAAATGGATGATCTAGACCCTTCCAGAGCTGAGATATCAAAATTCAAAATTTTGACCCGAAAAAAAAACGACAGTGTTACCCCTTTCGTTTTTTTCCATTTTTGGGCGAAAAATTAAGTTTCTCCAATCTTCTCAAAACTCTGGATTCTGATAGATGGCCACAAGACTTTGACCTGAGTGCAAAAATGGAGGCTCTAGACCCTTCCAGAGCTGAGATATCAAAATTCAAAATTTCGACCCGAAAAAAAAACGACAGTGGTACCCCTTTCGTTTTTTTCCATTTTTGGGCGAAAAATTAAGTTTCTCCAATCTTCTCAAACCTCTGGATTATGATAGAGGGCCACACGACTTTGACCTGAGTGCAAAAATGGAGGCTCTAGACCCTTCCAGAGCTGAGATATCAAAATTCAAAATTTTGACCCGAAAAAAAAACGACAGTGTTACCCCTTTCGTTTTTTTCCATTTTTGGGCGAAAAATTAAGTTTCTCCAATCTTCTCAAAACTCTAGATTCTGATAGAGGGCCACGAGACTTTGACCTGAGTGCAAAAATGGATGATCTAGACCCTTCCAGAGCTGAGATATCAAAATTCAAAATTTTGACCCGAAAAAAAAAACGACAGTGTTACCCCTTTCGTTTTTTTCCATTTTTGGGCGAAAAATTAAGTTTCTCCAATCTTCTCAAAACTCTGGATTATGATAGAAGGCTGTGAGACTTTGACCTGAGTGCAAAAATGGATGATCTAGACCCTTCCAGAGCTGAGATATCAAAATTCAAAATTTCGACCCGAAAAAAAAACGACAGTGGTACCCCTTTCGTTTTTTTCCATTTTTGGGCGAAAAATTAAGTTTCTCCAATCTTCTCAAAACTCTGGATTATGATAGAAGGCTGTGAGACTTTGACCTGAGTGCAAAAATGGATGATCTAGACCCTTCCAGAGCTGAGATATCAAAATTCAAAATTTTGACCCGAAAAAAAAACGACAGTGTTACCCCTTTAGTTTTTTTCCATTTTTGGGCGAAAAATTAAGTTTCTCCAATCTTCTCAAAACTCTGGATTCTGATAGATGGCCACAAGACTTTGACCTGAGTGCAAAAATGGATGATCTAGACCCTTCCAGAGCTGAGATATCAAAATTCAAAATTTCAACCCGAAAAAAAAAACGACAGTGTTACCCCTTTCGTTTTTTTCCATTTTTGGGCGAAAAATTAAGTTTCTCCAATCTTCTCAAAACTCTGGATTATGATAGAAGGCTGTGAGACTTTGACCTGAGTGCAAAAATGGATGATCTAGACCCTTCCAGAGCTGAGATATCAAAATTCAAAATTTTGACCCGAAAAAAAAACGACAGTGTTACCCCTTTCGTTTTTTTCCATTTTTGGGCGAAAAATTAAGTTTCTCCAATCTTCTCAAAACTCTGGATTCTGATAGATGGCCACAAGACTTTGACCTGAGTGCAAAAATGGATGATCTAGACCCTTCCAGAGCTGAGATATCAAAATTCAAAATTTCAACCCGAAAAAAAAAACGACAGTGTTACCCCTTTCGTTTTTTTCCATTTTTGGGCGAAAAATTAAGTTTCTCCAATCTTCTCAAAACTCTGGATTATGATAGAGGGCCACACGACTTTGACCTGAGTGCAAAAATGGAGGCTCTAGACCCTTCCAGAGCTGAGATATCAAAATTCAAAATTTTGACCCGAAAAAAAAAACGACAGTGTTACCCCTTTCGTTTTTTTCCATTTTTGGGCGAAAAATTAAGTTTCTCCAATCTTCTCAAAACTCTAGATTCTGATAGAGGGCCACGAGACTTTGACCTGAGTGCAAAAATGGATGATCTAGACCCTTCCAGAGCTGAGATATCAAAATTCAAAATTTTTACCCGAAAAAAAAAACGACAGTGTTACCCCTTTCGTTTTTTTTCCATTTTTGGGCGAAAAATTAAGTTTCTCCAATCTTCTCAAAACTCTGGATTATGATAGAAGGCTGTGAGACTTTGACCTGAGTGCAAAAATGGATGATCTAGACCCTTCCAGAGCTGAGATATCAAAATTCAAAATTTCGACCCGAAAAAAAAACGACAGTGGTACCCCTTTCGTTTTTTTCCATTTTTGGGCGAAAAATTAAGTTTCTCCAATCTTCTCAAAACTCTGGATTATGATAGAAGGCTGTGAGACTTTGACCTGAGTGCAAAAATGGATGATCTAGACCCTTCCAGAGCTGAGATATCAAAATTCAAAATTTTGACCCGAAAAAAAAACGACAGTGTTACCCCTTTCGTTTTTTTCCATTTTTGGGCGAAAAATTAAGTTTCTCCAATCTTCTCAAAACTCTAGATTCTGATAGAGGGCCACGAGACTTTGACCTGAGTGCAAAAATGGATGATCTAGACCCTTCCAGAGCTGAGATATCAAAATTCAAAATTTTTACCCGAAAAAAAAAACGACAGTGTTACCCCTTTCGTTTTTTTTCCATTTTTGGGCGAAAAATTAAGTTTCTCCAATCTTCTCAAAACTCTGGATTATGATAGAAGGCTGTGAGACTTTGACCTGAGTGCAAAAATGGATGATCTAGACCCTTCCAGAGCTGAGATATCAAAATTCAAAATTTCGACCCGAAAAAAAAACGACAGTGGTACCCCTTTCGTTTTTTTCCATTTTTGGGCGAAAAATTAAGTTTCTCCAATCTTCTCAAAACTCTGGATTATGATAGAAGGCTGTGAGACTTTGACCTGAGTGCAAAAATGGATGATCTAGACCCTTCCAGAGCTGAGATATCAAAATTCAAAATTTTGACCCGAAAAAAAAACGACAGTGTTACCCCTTTCGTTTTTTTCCATTTTTGGGCGAAAAATTAAGTTTCTCCAATCTTCTCAAAACTCTGGATTCTGATAGATGGCCACAAGACTTTGACCTGAGTGCAAAAATGGATGATCTAGACCCTTCCAGAGCTGAGATATCAAAATTCAAAATTTCAACCCGAAAAAAAAAAACGACAGTGTTACCCCTTTCGATTTTTTCCATTTTTGGGCGAAAAATTAAGTTTCTCCAAGCTTCTCAAAACTCTGGATTCTGATAGATGGCCACAAGACTTTGACCTTAGTGCAAAAATGGATGATCTAGACCCTTCCAGAGCTGAGATATCAAAATTCAAAATTTCGACCCGAAAAAAAAACGACAGTGTTACCCCTTTCGTTTTTTTCCATTTTTGGGCGAAAAATTAAGTTTCTCCAATCTTCTCAAAACTCTGGATTCTGATAGATGGCCACAAGACTTTGACCTGAGTGCAAAAATGGAGGCTCTAGACCCTTCCAGAGCTGAGATATCAAAATTCAAAATTTCGACCCGAAAAAAAAACGACAGTGGTACCCCTTTCGTTTTTTTCCATTTTTGGGCGAAAAATTAAGTTTCTCCAATCTTCTCAAACCTCTGGATTATGATAGAGGGCTGTGAGACTTTGACCTGAGTGCAAAAATGGATGATCTAGACCCTTCCAGAGCTGAGATATCAAAATTCAAAATTTTGACCCGAAAAAAAAACGACAGTGTTACCCCTTTCGTTTTTTCCATTTTTGGGCGAAAAATTAAGTTTCTCCAATCTTCTCAAAACTCTAGATTCTGATAGAGGGCCACGAGACTTTGACCTGAGTGCAAAAATGGATGATCTAGACCCTTCCAGAGCTGAGATATCAAAATTCAAAATTTTGACCCGAAAAAAAAAAACGACAGTGTTACCCCTTTCGTTTTTTTCCATTTTTGGGCGAAAAATTAAGTTTCTCCAATCTTCTCAAAACTCTGGATTCTGATAGAGGGCCACAAGACTTTGACCTGAGTGCAAAAATGGATGATCTAGACCCTTCCAGAGCTGAGATATCAAAATTCAAAATTTTGACCCGAAAAAAAAACGACAGTGTTACCCCTTTCGTTTTTTTCCATTTTTGGGCAAAAAATTAAGTTTCTCCAATCTTCTCAAAACTCTGGATTCTGATAGATGGCCACAAGACTTTGACCTGAGTGCAAAAATGGAGGCTCTAGACCCTTCCAGAGCTGAGATATCAAAATTCAAAATTTCGACCCGAAAAAAAAACGACAGTGGTACCCCTTTCGTTTTTTTCCATTTTTGGGCGAAAAATTAAGTTTCTCCAATCTTCTCAAACCTCTGGATTATGATAGAGGGCCACACGACTTTGACCTGAGTGCAAAAATGGAGGCTCTAGACCCTTCCAGAGCTGAGAAATCAAAATTCAAAATTTTGACCCGAAAAAAAAAACGACAGTGTTACCCCTTTCGTTTTTTTCCATTTTTGGGCGAAAAATTAAGTTTCTCCAATCTTCTCAAAACTCTAGATTCTGATAGAGGGCCACGAGACTTTGACCTGAGTGCAAAAATGGATGATCTAGACCCTTCCAGAGCTGAGATATCAAAATTCAAAATTTTGACCCGAAAAAAAAACGACACTGTTACCCCTTTCGTTTTTTTCCATTTTTGGGCGAAAAATTAAGTTTCTCCAATCTTCTCAAAACTCTAGATTCTGATAGAGGGCCACGAAACTTTGACCTGAGTGCAAAAATGGAGGCTCTAGACCCTTCCAGAGCTGAGATATCAAAATTCAAAATTTTGACCCGAAAAAAAAACGACAGTGTTACCCCTTTCGTTTTTTTCCATTTTTGGGCGAAAAATTAAGTTTCTCCAATCTTCTCAAAACTCTGGATTCTGATAGAGGGCCACAAGACTTTGACCTGAGTGCAAAAATGGATGATCTAGACCCTTCCAGAGCTGAGATATCAAAATTCAAAATTTTGACCCGAAAAAAAAACGACAGTGTTACCCCTTTCGTTTTTTTCCATTTTTGGGCAAAAAATTAAGTTTCTCCAATCTTCTCAAAACTCTGAATTCTGATAGATGGCCACAAGACTTTGACCTGAGTGCAAAAATGGAGGCTCTAGACCCTTCCAGAGCTGAGATATCAAAATTCAAAATTTCGACCCGAAAAAAAAACGACAGTGGTACCCCTTTCGTTTTTTTCCATTTTTGGGCGAAAAATTAAGTTTCTCCAATCTTCTCAAACCTCTGGATTATGATAGAGGGCCACACGACTTTGACCTGAGTGCAAAAATGGAGGCTCTAGACCCTTCCAGAGCTGAGAAATCAAAATTCAAAATTTTGACCCGAAAAAAAAACGACAGTGTTACCCCTTTCGTTTTTTTCCATTTTTGGGCGAAAAATTAAGTTTCTCCAATCTTCTCAAAACTCTAGATTCTGATAGAGGGCCACGAGACTTTGACCTGAGTGCAAAAATGGATGATCTAGACCCTTCCAGAGCTGAGATATCAAAATTCAAAATTTTGACCCGAAAAAAAAACGACAGTGTTACCCCTTTCGTTTTTTTCCATTTTTGGGCGAAAAATTAAGTTTCTCCAATCTTCTCAAAACTCTAGATTCTGATAGAGGGCCACGAAACTTTGACCTGAGTGCAAAAATGGAGGCTCTAGACCCTTCCAGAGCTGAGATATCAAAATTCAAAATTTTGACCCGAAAAAAAAACGACAGTGTTACCCCTTTCGTTTTTTTCCATTTTTGGGCGAAAAATTAAGTTTCTCCAATCTTCTCAAAACTCTGGATTATGATAGAAGGCTGTGAGACTTTGACCTGAGTGCAAAAATTGATGATCTAGACCCTTCCAGAGCTGAGATATCAAAATTCAAAATTTCGACCCGAAAAAAAAACGACAGTGGTACCCCTTTCGTTTTTTTCCATTTTTGGGCGAAAAATTAAGTTTCTCCAATCTTCTCAAAACTCTGGATTATGATAGAAGGCTGTGAGACTTTGACCTGAGTGCAAAAATGGATGATCTAGACCCTTCCAGAGCTGAGATATCAAAATTCAAAATTTTGACCCGAAAAAAAAACGACAGTGTTACCCCTTTCGTTTTTTTCCATTTTTGGGCGAAAAATTAAGTTTCTCCAATCTTCTCAAAACTCTGGATTCTGATAGATGGCCACAAGACTTTGACCTGAGTGCAAAAATGGATGATCTAGACCCTTCCAGAGCTGAGATATCAAAATTCAAAATTTCAACCCGAAAAAAAAAAACGACAGTGTTACCCCTTTCGATTTTTTCCATTTTTGGGCGAAAAATTAAGTTTCTCCAATCTTCTCAAAACTCTGGATTCTGATAGATGGCCACAAGACTTTGACCTGAGTGCAAAAATGGAGGCTTTAGACCCTTCCAGAGCTGAGATATCAAAATTCAAAATTTCGACCCGAAAAAAAAACGACAGTGTTACCCCTTTCGTTTTTTTCCATTTTTGGGCGAAAAATTAAGTTTCTCCAATCTTCTCAAAACTCTGGATTCTGATAGATGGCCACAAGACTTTGACCTGAGTGCAAAAATGGAGGCTCTAGACCCTTCCAGAGCTGAGATATCAAAATTCAAAATTTCGACCCGAAAAAAAAACGACAGTGGTACCCCTTTCGTTTTTTTCCATTTTTGGGCGAAAAATTAAGTTTCTCCAATCTTCTCAAACCTCTGGATTATGATAGAGGGCTGTGAGACTTTGACCTGAGTGCAAAAATGGATGATCTAGACCCTTCCAGAGCTGAGATATCAAAATTCAAAATTTTGACCCGAAAAAAAAAACGACAGTGTTACCCCTTTCGTTTTTTTCCATTTTTGGGCGAAAAATTAAGTTTCTCCAATCTTCTCAAAACTCTAGATTCTGATAGAGGGCCACGAGACTTTGACCTGAGTGCAAAAATGGATGATCTAGACCCTTCCAGAGCTGAGATATCAAAATTCAAAATTTTGACCCGAAAAAAAAACGACAGTGTTACCCCTTTCGTTTTTTTCCATTTTTGGGCGAAAAATTAAGTTTCTCCAATCTTCTCAAAACTCTGGATTCTGATAGAGGGCCACAAGACTTTGACCTGAGTGCAAAAATGGATGATCTAGACCCTTCCAGAGCTGAGATATCAAAATTCAAAATTTTGACCCGAAAAAAAAACGACAGTGTTACCCCTTTCGTTTTTTTCCATTTTTGGGCGAAAAATTAAGTTTCTCCAATCTTCTCAAAACTCTGGATTCTGATAGAGGGCCACAAGACTTTGACCTGAGTGCAAAAATGGAGGCTCTAGACCCTTCCAGAGCTGAGATATAAAAATTCAAAATTTCGACCCGAAAAAAAAACGACAGTGGTACCCCTTTCGTTTTTTTCCATTTTTGGGCGAAAAATTAAGTTTCTCCAATCTTCTCAAAACTCTGGATTCTGATAGAGGGCCACAAGACTTTGACCTGAGTGCAAAAATGGAGGCTTTAGACCCTTCCAGAGCTGAGATATCAAAATTCAAAATTTCAACCCGAAAAAAAAACGACAGTGGTACCCCTTTCGTTTTTTTTCCATTTTTGGGCGAAAAATTAAGTTTCTCCAATCTTCTCAAAACTCTGGATTATGATAGAGGGCTGTGAGACTTTGACCTGAGTGCAAAAATGGAGGCTCTAGACCCTTCCAGAGCTGAGATATCAAAATTCTAAATTTTGACCCGAAAAAAAAACGACAGTGTTACCCCTTTCGTTTTTTTCCATTTTTGGGCGAAAAATTAAGTTTCTCCAATCTTCTCAAAACTCTGGATTCTGATAGAGGGCCACAAGACTTTGACCTGAGTGCAAAAATGGATGATCTAGACCCTTCCAGAGCTGAGATATCAAAATTCAAAATTTTGACCCGAAAAAAAAAACGACAGTGTTACCCCTTTCGATTTTTTCCATTTTTGGGCGAAAAATTAAGTTTCTCCAATCTTCTCAAAACTCTGGATTCTGATAGATGGCCACAAGACTTTGACCTGAGTGCAAAAATGGAGGCTCTAGACCCTTCCAGAGCTGAGATATCAAAATTCAAAATTTCGACCCGAAAAAAAAACGACAGTGGTACCCCTTTCGTTTTTTTCCATTTTTGGGCGAAAAATTAAGTTTCTCCAATCTTCTCAAACCTCTGGATTATGATAGAGGGCTGTGAGACTTTGACCTGAGTGCAAAAATGGATGATCTAGACCCTTCCAGAGCTGAGATATCAAAATTCAAAATTTTGACCCGAAAAAAAAACGACAGTGTTACCCCTTTCGTTTTTTTCCATTTTTGGGCGAAAAATTAAGTTTCTCCAATCTTCTCAAAACTCTAGATTCTGATAGAGGGCCACGAGACTTTGACCTGAGTGCAAAAATGGATGATCTAGACCCTTCCAGAGCTGAGATATCAAAATTCAAAATTTTGACCCGAAAAAAAAACGACAGTGTTACCCCTTTCGTTTTTTTCCATTTTTGGGCGAAAAATTAAGTTTCTCCAATCTTCTCAAAACTCTGGATTCTGATAGATGGCCACAAGACTTTGACCTGAGTGCAAAAATGGAGGCTTTAGACCCTTCCAGAGCTGAGATATCAAAATTCAAAATTTCAACCCGAAAAAAAAAACGACAGTGGTACCCCTTTCGATTTTTTCCATTTTTGGGCGAAAAATTAAGTTTCTCCAATCTTCTCAAAACTCTGGATTCTGATAGATGGCCACAAGACTTTGACCTGAGTGCAAAAATGGACGCTTTAGACCCTTCCAGAGCTGAGATATCAAAATTCAAAATTTCGACCCGAAAAAAAAACGACAGTGTTACCCCTTTCGTTTTTTTCCATTTTTGGGCGAACAATTAAGTTTCTCCAATCTTCTCAAAACTCTGGATTCTGATAGATGGCCACAAGACTTTGACCTGAGTGCAAAAATGGATGATCTAGACCCTTCCAGAGCTGAGATATCAAAATTCAAAATTTCAACCCGAAAAAAAAAACGACAGTGTTACCCCTTTCGATTTTTTCCATTTTTGGGCGAAAAATTAAGTTTCTCCAAGCTTCTCAAAACTCTGGATTCTGATAGATGGCCACAAGACTTTGACCTTAGTGCAAAAATGGATAATCTAGACCCTTCCAGAGCTGAGATATCAAAATTCAAAATTTCGACCCGAAAAAAAAACGACAGTGTTACCCCTTTCGTTTTTTTCCATTTTTGGGCGAAAAATTAAGTTTCTCCAATCTTCTCAAAACTCTGGATTCTGATAGATGGCCACAAGACTTTGACCTGAGTGCAAAAATGGAGGCTCTAGACCCTTCCAGAGCTGAGATATCAAAATTCAAAATTTCGACCCGAAAAAAAAACGACAGTGGTACCCCTTTCGTTTTTTTCCATTTTTGGGCGAAAAATTAAGTTTCTCCAATCTTCTCAAACCTCTGGATTATGATAGAGGGCTGTGAGACTTTGACCTGAGTGCAAAAATGGATGATCTAGACCCTTCCAGAGCTGAGATATCAAAATTCAAAATTTTGACCCGAAAAAAAAACGACAGTGTTACCCCTTTCGTTTTTTCCATTTTTGGGCGAAAAATTAAGTTTCTCCAATCTTCTCAAAACTCTAGATTCTGATAGAGGGCCACGAGACTTTGACCTGAGTGCAAAAATGGATGATCTAGACCCTTCCAGAGCTGAGATATCAAAATTCAAAATTTTGACCCGAAAAAAAAAAACGACAGTGTTACCCCTTTCGTTTTTTTCCATTTTTGGGCGAAAAATTAAGTTTCTCCAATCTTCTCAAAACTCTGGATTCTGATAGAGGGCCACAAGACTTTGACCTGAGTGCAAAAATGGATGATCTAGACCCTTCCAGAGCTGAGATATCAAAATTCAAAATTTTGACCCGAAAAAAAAACGACAGTGTTACCCCTTTCGTTTTTTTCCATTTTTGGGCAAAAAATTAAGTTTCTCCAATCTTCTCAAAACTCTGGATTCTGATAGATGGCCACAAGACTTTGACCTGAGTGCAAAAATGGAGGCTCTAGACCCTTCCAGAGCTGAGATATCAAAATTCAAAATTTCGACCCGAAAAAAAAACGACAGTGGTACCCCTTTCGTTTTTTTCCATTTTTGGGCGAAAAATTAAGTTTCTCCAATCTTCTCAAACCTCTGGATTATGATAGAGGGCCACACGACTTTGACCTGAGTGCAAAAATGGAGGCTCTAGACCCTTCCAGAGCTGAGAAATCAAAATTCAAAATTTTGACCCGAAAAAAAAAACGACAGTGTTACCCCTTTCGTTTTTTTCCATTTTTGGGCGAAAAATTAAGTTTCTCCAATCTTCTCAAAACTCTAGATTCTGATAGAGGGCCACGAGACTTTGACCTGAGTGCAAAAATGGATGATCTAGACCCTTCCAGAGCTGAGATATCAAAATTCAAAATTTTGACCCGAAAAAAAAACGACACTGTTACCCCTTTCGTTTTTTTCCATTTTTGGGCGAAAAATTAAGTTTCTCCAATCTTCTCAAAACTCTAGATTCTGATAGAGGGCCACGAAACTTTGACCTGAGTGCAAAAATGGAGGCTCTAGACCCTTCCAGAGCTGAGATATCAAAATTCAAAATTTTGACCCGAAAAAAAAACGACAGTGTTACCCCTTTCGTTTTTTTCCATTTTTGGGCGAAAAATTAAGTTTCTCCAATCTTCTCAAAACTCTGGATTCTGATAGAGGGCCACAAGACTTTGACCTGAGTGCAAAAATGGATGATCTAGACCCTTCCAGAGCTGAGATATCAAAATTCAAAATTTTGACCCGAAAAAAAACGACAGTGTTACCCCTTTCGTTTTTTTCCATTTTTGGGCAAAAAATTAAGTTTCTCCAATCTTCTCAAAACTCTGAATTCTGATAGATGGCCACAAGACTTTGACCTGAGTGCAAAAATGGAGGCTCTAGACCCTTCCAGAGCTGAGATATCAAAATTCAAAATTTCGACCCGAAAAAAAAACGACAGTGGTACCCCTTTCGTTTTTTTCCATTTTTGGGCGAAAAATTAAGTTTCTCCAATCTTCTCAAACCTCTGGATTATGATAGAGGGCCACACGACTTTGACCTGAGTGCAAAAATGGAGGCTCTAGACCCTTCCAGAGCTGAGAAATCAAAATTCAAAATTTTGACCCGAAAAAAAAACGACAGTGTTACCCCTTTCGTTTTTTTCCATTTTTGGGCGAAAAATTAAGTTTCTCCAATCTTCTCAAAACTCTAGATTCTGATAGAGGGCCACGAGACTTTGACCTGAGTGCAAAAATGGATGATCTAGACCCTTCCAGAGCTGAGATATCAAAATTCAAAATTTTGACCCGAAAAAAAAACGACAGTGTTACCCCTTTCGTTTTTTTCCATTTTTGGGCGAAAAATTAAGTTTCTCCAATCTTCTCAAAACTCTAGATTCTGATAGAGGGCCACGAAACTTTGACCTGAGTGCAAAAATGGAGGCTCTAGACCCTTCCAGAGCTGAGATATCAAAATTCAAAATTTTGACCCGAAAAAAAAACGACAGTGTTACCCCTTTCGTTTTTTTCCATTTTTGGGCGAAAAATTAAGTTTCTCCAATCTTCTCAAAACTCTGGATTATGATAGAAGGCTGTGAGACTTTGACCTGAGTGCAAAAATTGATGATCTAGACCCTTCCAGAGCTGAGATATCAAAATTCAAAATTTCGACCCGAAAAAAAAACGACAGTGGTACCCCTTTCGTTTTTTTCCATTTTTGGGCGAAAAATTAAGTTTCTCCAATCTTCTCAAAACTCTGGATTATGATAGAAGGCTGTGAGACTTTGACCTGAGTGCAAAAATGGATGATCTAGACCCTTCCAGAGCTGAGATATCAAAATTCAAAATTTTGACCCGAAAAAAAAACGACAGTGTTACCCCTTTCGTTTTTTTCCATTTTTGGGCGAAAAATTAAGTTTCTCCAATCTTCTCAAAACTCTGGATTCTGATAGATGGCCACAAGACTTTGACCTGAGTGCAAAAATGGATGATCTAGACCCTTCCAGAGCTGAGATATCAAAATTCAAAATTTCAACCCGAAAAAAAAAACGACAGTGTTACCCCTTTCGTTTTTTTCCATTTTTGGGCGAAAAATTAAGTTTCTCCAATCTTCTCAAAACTCTGGATTCTGATAGATGGCCACAAGACTTTGACCTGAGTGCAAAAATGGAGGCTCTAGACCCTTCCAGAGCTGAGATATCAAAATTCAAAATTTCGACCCGAAAAAAAAACGACAGTGGTACCCCTTTCGTTTTTTTCCATTTTTGGGCGAAAAATTAAGTTTCTCCAATCTTCTCAAACCTCTGGATTATGATAGAGGGCTGTGAGACTTTGACCTGAGTGCAAAAATGGATGATCTAGACCCTTCCAGAGCTGAGATATCAAAATTCAAAATTTTGACCCGAAAAAAAAAACGACAGTGTTACCCCTTTCGTTTTTTTCCATTTTTGGGCGAAAAATTAAGTTTCTCCAATCTTCTCAAAACTCTAGATTCTGATAGAGGGCCACGAGACTTTGACCTGAGTGCAAAAATGGATGATCTAGACCCTTCCAGAGCTGAGATATCAAAATTCAAAATTTTGACCCGAAAAAAAAACGACAGTGTTACCCCTTTCGTTTTTTTCCATTTTTGGGCGAAAAATTAAGTTTCTCCAATCTTCTCAAAACTCTGGATTCTGATAGAGGGCCACAAGACTTTGACCTGAGTGCAAAAATGGATGATCTAGACCCTTCCAGAGCTGAGATATCAAAATTCAAAATTTTGACCCGAAAAAAAAACGACAGTGTTACCCCTTTCGTTTTTTTCCATTTTTGGGCGAAAAATTAAGTTTCTCCAATCTTCTCAAAACTCTGGATTCTGATAGAGGGCCACAAGACTTTGACCTGAGTGCAAAAATGGAGGCTCTAGACCCTTCCAGAGCTGAGATATAAAAATTCAAAATTTCGACCCGAAAAAAAAACGACAGTGGTACCCCTTTCGTTTTTTTCCATTTTTGGGCGAAAAATTAAGTTTCTCCAATCTTCTCAAAACTCTGGATTCTGATAGAGGGCCACAAGACTTTGACCTGAGTGCAAAAATGGAGGCTTTAGACCCTTCCAGAGCTGAGATATCAAAATTCAAAATTTCAACCCGAAAAAAAAACGACAGTGGTACCCCTTTCGTTTTTTTTCCATTTTTGGGCGAAAAATTAAGTTTCTCCAATCTTCTCAAAACTCTGGATTATGATAGAGGGCTGTGAGACTTTGACCTGAGTGCAAAAATGGAGGCTCTAGACCCTTCCAGAGCTGAGATATCAAAATTCTAAATTTTGACCCGAAAAAAAAACGACAGTGTTACCCCTTTCGTTTTTTTCCATTTTTGGGCGAAAAATTAAGTTTCTCCAATCTTCTCAAAACTCTGGATTCTGATAGAGGGCCACAAGACTTTGACCTGAGTGCAAAAATGGATGATCTAGACCCTTCCAGAGCTGAGATATCAAAATTCAAAATTTTGACCCGAAAAAAAAAACGACAGTGTTACCCCTTTCGATTTTTTCCATTTTTGGGCGAAAAATTAAGTTTCTCCAATCTTCTCAAAACTCTGGATTCTGATAGATGGCCACAAGACTTTGACCTGAGTGCAAAAATGGAGGCTCTAGACCCTTCCAGAGCTGAGATATCAAAATTCAAAATTTCGACCCGAAAAAAAAACGACAGTGGTACCCCTTTCGTTTTTTTCCATTTTTGGGCGAAAAATTAAGTTTCTCCAATCTTCTCAAACCTCTGGATTATGATAGAGGGCTGTGAGACTTTGACCTGAGTGCAAAAATGGATGATCTAGACCCTTCCAGAGCTGAGATATCAAAATTCAAAATTTTGACCCGAAAAAAAAACGACAGTGTTACCCCTTTCGTTTTTTTCCATTTTTGGGCGAAAAATTAAGTTTCTCCAATCTTCTCAAAACTCTAGATTCTGATAGAGGGCCACGAGACTTTGACCTGAGTGCAAAAATGGATGATCTAGACCCTTCCAGAGCTGAGATATCAAAATTCAAAATTTTGACCCGAAAAAAAAACGACAGTGTTACCCCTTTCGTTTTTTTCCATTTTTGGGCGAAAAATTAAGTTTCTCCAATCTTCTCAAAACTCTGGATTCTGATAGATGGCCACAAGACTTTGACCTGAGTGCAAAAATGGAGGCTTTAGACCCTTCCAGAGCTGAGATATCAAAATTCAAAATTTCAACCCGAAAAAAAAAACGACAGTGGTACCCCTTTCGATTTTTTCCATTTTTGGGCGAAAAATTAAGTTTCTCCAATCTTCTCAAAACTCTGGATTCTGATAGATGGCCACAAGACTTTGACCTGAGTGCAAAAATGGACGCTTTAGACCCTTCCAGAGCTGAGATATCAAAATTCAAAATTTCGACCCGAAAAAAAAACGACAGTGTTACCCCTTTCGTTTTTTTCCATTTTTGGGCGAACAATTAAGTTTCTCCAATCTTCTCAAAACTCTGGATTCTGATAGATGGCCACAAGACTTTGACCTGAGTGCAAAAATGGAGGCTCTAGACCCTTCCAGAGCTGAGATATCAAAATTTAAAATTTCGACCTGAAAAAAAAACGACAGTGGTACCCCTTTCGTTTTTTTCCATTTTTGGGCGAAAAATTACGTTTCTCCAATCTTCTCAAACCTCTGGATTATGATAGAGGGCTGTGAGACTTTGACCTGAGTGCAAAAATGGATGATCTAGACCCTTCCAGAGCTGAGATATCAAAATTCAAAATTTTGACCCGAAAAAAAAAACGACAGTGTTACCCCTTTCGTTTTTTTCCATTTTTGGGCGAAAAATTAAGTTTCTCCAATCTTCTCAAAACTCTGGATTCTGATAGAGGGCCACACGACTTTGACCTGAGTGCAAAAATGGAGGCTCTAGACCCTTCCAGAGCTGAGATATCAAAATTCAAAATTTCGACCTGAAAAAAAAACGACAGTGGTACCCCTTTCGTTTTTTTCCATTTTTGGGCGAAAAATTAAGTTTCTCCATTCTTTTTAAAAACTCTGGATTATGATAGAAGGCTGTGAGACTTTGACCTGAGTGCAAAAATGGATGATCTAGACCCTTCCAGAGCTGAGATATCAAAATTCAAAATTTTGACCCGAAAAAAAAAACGACAGTGTTACCCCTTTCGTTTTTTTCCATTTTTGGGCGAAAAATTAAGTTTCTCCAATCTTCTCAAAACTCTAGATTCTGATAGAGGGCCACGAGACTTTGACCTGAGTGCAAAAATGGATGATCTAGACCCTTCCAGAGCTGAGATATCAAATTCAAAATTTTGACCCGAAAAAAAAAACGACAGTGTTACCCCTTTCGTTTTTTTCCATTTTTGGGCGAAAAATTAAGTTTCTCCAATCTTCTCAAAACTCTGGATTCTGATAGAGGGCCACAAGACTTTGACCTGAGTGCAAAAATGGATGATCTAGACCCTTCCAGAGCTGAGATATCAAAATTCAAAATTTTGACCCGAAAAAAAAACGACAGTGTTACCCCTTTCGTTTTTTTCCATTTTTGGGCGAAAAATTAAGTTTCTCCAATCTTCTCAAAACTCTGGATTCTGATAGATGGCCACAAGACTTTGACCTGAGTGCAAAAATGGATGATCTAGACCCTTCCAGAGCTGAGATATCAAAATTCAAAATTTTGACCCGAAAAAAAAACGACAGTGGTACCCCTTTCGATTTTTTCCATTTTTGGGCGAAAAATTAAGTTTCTCCAATCTTCTCAAAACTCTGGATTCTGATAGAGGGCCACAAGACTTTGACCTGAGTGCAAAAATGGAGGCTCTAGACCCTTCCAGAGCTGAGATATCAAAATTCAAAATTTCGACCCGAAAAAAAAACGACAGTGGTACCCCTTTCGTTTTTTTCCATTTTTGGGCGAAAAATTAAGTTTCTCCAATCTTCTCAAAACTCTGGATTCTGATAGATGGCCACAAGACTTTGACCTGAGTGCAAAAATGGAGGCTTTAGACCCTTCCAGAGCTGAGATATCAAAATTCAAAATTTCGACCCGAAAAAAAAACGACAGTGGTACCCCTTTCGTTTTTTTCCATTTTTGGGCGAAAAATTAAGTTTGTCCAATCTTCTCAAAACTCTGGATTATGATAGAGGGCTGTGAGACTTTGACCTGAGTGCAAAAATGGATGATCTAGACCCGTCCAGAGCTGAGATATCAAAATTCAAAATTTTGACCCGAAAAAAAAAACGACAGTGTTACCCCTTTCGTTTTTTTCCATTTTTGGGCGAAAAATTAAGTTTCTCCAATCTTCTCAAAACTCTGGATTCTGATAGAGGGCCACAAGACTTTGACCTGAGTGCAAAAATGGATGATCTAGACCCTTCCAGAGCTGAGATATCAAAATTCAAAATTTTGACCCGAAAAAAAAACGACAGTGTTACCCCTTTCGTTTTTTTCCATTTTTGGGCGAAAAATTAAGTTTCTCCAATCTTCTCAAAACTCTGGATTCTGATAGATGGCCACAAGACTTTGACCTGAGTGCAAAAATGGAGGCTCTAGACCCTTCCAGAGCTGAGATATCAAAATTCAAAATTTCGACCCGAAAAAAAAACGACAGTGGTACCCCTTTCGTTTTTTCGATTTTTGGGCGAAAAATTAAGTTTCTCCAATCTTCTCAAAACTCTGGATTATGATAGAGGGCTGTGAGACTTTGACCTGAGTGCAAAAATGGATGATCTAGACCCTTCCAGAGCTGAGATATCAAAATTCAAAATTTTGACCCGAAAAAAAAAACGACAGTGTTACCCCTTTCGTTTTTTTCCATTTTTGGGCGAAAAATTAAGTTTCTCCAATCTTCTCAAAACTCTGGATTATGATAGAAGGCTGTGAGACTTTGACCTGAGTGCAAAAATGGATGATCTAGACCCTTCCAGAGCTGAGATATCAAAATTCAAAATTTTGACCCGAAAAAAAAACGACAGTGTTACTACCCCTTTCGTTTTTTTCCATTTTTGGGCGAAAAATTAAGTTTCTCCAATCTTCTCAAAACTCTGGATTCTGATAGAGGGCCACAAGACTTTGACCTGAGTGCAAAAATGGATGATCTAGACCCTTCCAGAGCTGAGATATCAAAATTCAAAATTTCGACCCGAAAAAAAAAACGACAGTGTTACCCCTTTCGTTTTTTTCCATTTTTGGGCGAAAAATTAAGTTTCTCCAATCTTCTCAAAACTCTGGATTCTGATAGATGGCCACAAGACTTTGACCTGAGTGCAAAAATGGAGGCTCTAGACCCTTCCAGAGCTGAGATATCAAAATTCAAAATTTCGACCCGAAAAAAAAACGACAGTGGTACCCCTTTCGTTTTTTTCCATTTTTGGGCGAAAAATTAAGTTTCTCCAATCTTCTCAAAACTCTGGATTATGATAGAGGGCTGTGAGACTTTGACCTGAGTGCAAAAATGGATGATCTAGACCCTTCCAGAGCTGAGATATCAAAATTCTAAATTTTGACCCGAAAAAAAAAACGACAGTGTTACCCCTTTCGTTTTTTTCCATTTTTGGGCGAAAAATTAAGTTTCTCCAATCTTCTCAAAACTCTGGATTCTGATAGAGGGCCACAAGACTTTGACCTGAGTGCAAAAATGGATGATCTAGACCCTTCCAGAGCTGAGATATCAAAATTCAAAATTTTGACCCGAAAAAAAAAACGACAGTGTTACCCCTTTCGTTTTTTTCCATTTTTGGGCGAAAAATTAAGTTTCTCCAATCTTCTCAAAACTCTGGATTCTGATAGATGGCCACAAGACTTTGACCTGAGTGCAAAAATGGAGGCTCTAGACCCTTCCAGAGCTGAGATATCAAAATTCAAAATTTCGACCAGAAAAAAAAACGACAGTGGTACCCCTTTCGTTTTTTTCCATTTTTGGGCGAAAAATTAAGTTTCTCCAATCTTCTCAAAACTCTAGATTCTGATAGAGGGCCACGAGACTTTGACCTGAGTGCAAAAATGGATGATCTAGACCCTTCCAGAGCTGAGATATCAAAATTCAAAATTTTGACCCGAAAAAAAAACGACAGTGTTACCCCTTTCGTTTTTTTCCATTTTTGGGCGAAAAATTAAGTTTCTCCAATCTTCTCAAAACTCTGGATTCTGATAGAGGGCCACAAGACTTTGACCTGAGTGCAAAAATGGATGATCTAGACCCTTCCAGAGCTGAGATATCAAAATTCAAAATTTTGACCCGAAAAAAAAAACGACAGTGTTACCCCTTTCGTTTTTTTCCATTTTTGGGCGAAAAATTAAGTTTCTCCAATCTTCTCAAAACTCTGGATTCTGATAGAGGGCCACACGACTTTGACCTGAGTGCAAAAATGGAGGCTCTAGACCCTTCCAGAGCTGAGATATAAAAATTCAAAATTTCGACCCGAAAAAAAAAACGACAGTGTTACCCCTTTCGTTTTTTTCCATTTTTGGGCGAAAAATTAAGTTTCTCCAATCTTCTCAAAACTCTAGATTCTGATAGAGGGCCACGAGACTTTGACCTGAGTGCAAAAATGGAGGCTCTAGACCCTTCCAGAGCTGAGATATCAAAATTCAAAATTTCGACCCGAAAAAAAAAACGACAGTGGTACCCCTTTCGTTTTTTTCCATTTTTGGGCGAAAAATTAAGTTTCTCCAATCTTCTCAAACCTCTGGATTATGATAGAGGGCCACACGACTTTGACCTGAGTGCAAAAATGGAGGCTCTAGACCCTTCCAGAGCTGAGATATCAAAATTCAAAATTTTGACCCGAAAAAAAAACGACAGTGTTACCCCTTTCGTTTTTTTCCATTTTTGGGCGAAAAATTAAGTTTCTCCAATCTTCTCAAAACTCTAGATTCTGATAGAGGGCCACGAGACTTTGACCTGAGTGCAAAAATGGATGATCTAGACCCTTCCAGAGCTGAGATATCAAAATTCAAAATTTTGACCCGAAAAAAAAACGACAGTGTTACCCCTTTCGTTTTTTTCCATTTTTGGGCGAAAAATTAAGTTTCTCCAATCTTCTCAAAACTCTGGATTCTGATAGAGGGCCACACGACTTTGACCTGAGTGCAAAAATGGAGGCTCTAGACCCTTCCAGAGCTGAGATATCAAAATTCAAAATTTCGACCTGAAAAAAAAACGACAGTGGTACCCCTTTCGTTTTTTTCCATTTTTGGGCGAAAAATTAAGTTTCTCCATTCTTTTTAAAAACTCTGGATTATGATAGAAGGCTGTGAGACTTTGACCTGAGTGCAAAAATGGATGATCTAGACCCTTCCAGAGCTGAGATATCAAAATTCAAAATTTTGACCCGAAAAAAAAACGACAGTGTTACCCCTTTCGTTTTTTTCCATTTTTGGGCGAAAAATTAAGTTTCTCCAATCTTCTCAAAACTCTGGATTCTGATAGATGGCCACAAGACTTTGACCTGAGTGCAAAAATGGAGGCTCTAGACCCTTCCAGAGCTGAGATATCAAAATTCAAAATTTCGACCCGAAAAAAAAACGACAGTGGTACCCCTTTCGTTTTTTTCCATTTTTGGGCGAAAAATTAAGTTTCTCCAATCTTCTCAAACCTCTGGATTATGATAGAGGGCTGTGAGACTTTGACCTGAGTGCAAAAATGGATGATCTAGACCCTTCCAGAGCTGAGATATCAAAATTCAAAATTTTGACCCGAAAAAAAAACGACAGTGTTACCCCTTTCGTTTTTTTCCATTTTTGGGCGAAAAATTAAGTTTCTCCAATCTTCTCAAAACTCTAGATTCTGATAGAGGGCCACGAGACTTTGACCTGAGTGCAAAAATGGATGATCTAGACCCTTCCAGAGCTGAGATATCAAAATTCAAAATTTTGACCCGAAAAAAAAACGACAGTGTTACCCCTTTCGTTTTTTTCCATTTTTGGGCGAAAAATTAAGTTTCTCCAATCTTCTCAAAACTCTGGATTCTGATAGAGGGCCACAAGACTTTGACCTGAGTGCAAAAATGGATGATCTAGACCCTTCCAGAGCTGAGATATCAAAATTCAAAATTTTGACCCGAAAAAAAAACGACAGTGTTACCCCTTTCGTTTTTTTCCATTTTTGGGCGAAAAATTAAGTTTCTCCAATCTTCTCAAAACTCTGGATTCTGATAGATGGCCACAAGACTTTGACCTGAGTGCAAAAATGGAGGCTCTAGACCCTTCCAGAGCTGAGATATCAAAATTCAAAATTTCGACCCGAAAAAAAAAACGACAGTGGTACCCCTTTCGTTTTTTTCCATTTTTGGGCGAAAAATTAAGTTTCTCCAATCTTCTCAAACCTCTGGATTATGATAGAGGGCCACACGACTTTGACCTGAGTGCAAAAATGGAGGCTCTAGACCCTTCCAGAGCTGAGATATCAAAATTCAAAATTTTGACCCGAAAAAAAAACGACAGTGTTACCCCTTTCGTTTTTTTCCATTTTTGGGCGAAAAATTAAGTTTCTCCAATCTTCTCAAAACTCTAGATTCTGATAGAGGGCCACGAGACTTTGACCTGAGTGCAAAAATGGATGATCTAGACCCTTCCAGAGCTGAGATATCAAAATTCAAAATTTTGACCCGAAAAAAAAACGACAGTGTTACCCCTTTCGTTTTTTTCCATTTTTGGGCGAAAAATTAAGTTTCTCCAATCTTCTCAAAACTCTGGATTCTGATAGAGGGCCACACGACTTTGACCTGAGTGCAAAAATGGAGGCTCTAGACCCTTCCAGAGCTGAGATATCAAAATTCAAAATTTCGACCTGAAAAAAAAACGACAGTGGTACCCCTTTCGTTTTTTTCCATTTTTGGGCGAAAAATTAAGTTTCTCCATTCTTTTTAAAAACTCTGGATTATGATAGAAGGCTGTGAGACTTTGACCTGAGTGCAAAAATGGATGATCTAGACCCTTCCAGAGCTGAGATATCAAAATTCAAAATTTTGACCCGAAAAAAAAAACGACAGTGTTACCCCTTTCGTTTTTTTCCATTTTTGGGCGAAAAATTAAGTTTCTCCAATCTTCTCAAAACTCTAGATTCTGATAGAGGGCCACGAGACTTTGACCTGAGTGCAAAAATGGATGATCTAGACCCTTCCAGAGCTGAGATATCAAAATTCAAAATTTTGACCCGAAAAAAAAAAACGACAGTGTTACCCCTTTCGTTTTTTTCCATTTTTGGGCGAAAAATTAAGTTTCTCCAATCTTCTCAAAACTCTGGATTCTGATAGAGGGCCACAAGACTTTGACCTGAGTGCAAAAATGGATGATCTAGACCCTTCCAGAGCTGAGATATCAAAATTCAAAATTTTGACCCGAAAAAAAAACGACAGTGTTACCCCTTTCGTTTTTTTCCATTTTTGGGCGAAAAATTAAGTTTCTCCAATCTTCTCAAAACTCTGAATTCTGATAGATGGCCACAAGACTTTGACCTGAGTGCAAAAATGGATGATCTAGACCCTTCCAGAGCTGAGATATCAAAATTCAAAATTTTGACCCGAAAAAAAAACGACAGTGGTACCCCTTTCGATTTTTTCCATTTTTGGGCGAAAAATTAAGTTTCTCCAATCTTCTCAAAACTCTGGATTCTGATAGAGGGCCACAAGACTTTGACCTGAGTGCAAAAATGGAGGCTCTAGACCCTTCCAGAGCTGAGATATCAAAATTCAAAATTTCGACCCGAAAAAAAAACGACAGTGGTACCCCTTTCGTTTTTTTCCATTTTTGGGCGAAAAATTAAGTTTCTCCAATCTTCTCAAAACTCTGGATTCTGATAGATGGCCACAAGACTTTGACCTGAGTGCAAAAATGGAGGCTTTAGACCCTTCCAGAGCTGAGATATCAAAATTCAAAATTTCGACCCGAAAAAAAAAACGACAGTGGTACCCCTTTCGTTTTTTTCCATTTTTGGGCGAAAAATTAAGTTTCTCCAATCTTCTCAAAACACTGGATTATGATAGAGGGCTGTGAGACTTTGACCTGAGTGCAAAAATGGATGATCTAGACCCGTCCAGAGCTGAGATATCAAAATTCAAAATTTTGACCCGAAAAAAAAAACGACAGTGTTACCCCTTTCGTTTTTTTCCATTTTTGGGCAAAAAATTAAGTTTCTCCAATCTTCTCAAAACTCTGGATTCTGATAGAGGGCCACAAGACTTTGACCTGAGTGCAAAAATGGATGATCTAGACCCTTCCAGAGCTGAGATATCAAAATTCAAAATTTTGACCCGAAAAAAAAACGACAGTGTTACCCCTTTCGTTTTTTTCCATTTTTGGGCGAAAAATTAAGTTTCTCCAATCTTCTCAAAACTCTGGATTCTGATAGATGGCCACAAGACTTTGACCTGAGTGCAAAAATGGAGGCTCTAGACCCTTCCAGAGCTGAGATATCAAAATTCAAAATTTCGACCCGAAAAAAAAACGACAGTGGTACCCCTTTCGTTTTTTCCATTTTTGGGCGAAAAATTAAGTTTCTCCAATCTTCTCAAAACTCTGGATTATGATAGAGGGCTGTGAGACTTTGACCTGAGTGCAAAAATGGATGATCTAGACCCTTCCAGAGCTGAGATATCAAAATTCAAAATTTTGACCCGAAAAAAAAAACGACAGTGTTACCCCTTTCGTTTTTTTCCATTTTTGGGCGAAAAATTAAGTTTCTCCAATCTTCTCAAAACTCTGGATTATGATAGAAGGCTGTGAGACTTTGACCTGAGTGCAAAAATGGATGATCTAGACCCTTCCAGAGCTGAGATATCAAAATTCAAAATTTTGACCCGAAAAAAAAACGACAGTGTTACCCCTTTTCGTTTTTTTCCATTTTTGGGCGAAAAATTAAGTTTCTCCAATCTTCTCAAAACTCTGGATTCTGATAGAGGGCCACAAGACTTTGACCTGAGTGCAAAAATGGATGATCTAGACCCTTCCAGAGCTGAGATATCAAAATTCAAAATTTTGACCCGAAAAAAAAAACGACAGTGTTACCCCTTTCGTTTTTTTCCATTTTTGGGCGAAAAATTAAGTTTCTCCAATCTTCTCAAAACTCTGGATTCTGATAGATGGCCACAAGACTTTGACCTGAGTGCAAAAATGGAGGCTCTAGACCCTTCCAGAGCTGAGATATCAAAATTCAAAATTTCGACCCGAAAAAAAAACGACAGTGGTACCCCTTTCGTTTTTTTCCATTTTTGGGCGAAAAATTAAGTTTCTCCAATCTTCTCAAAACTCTGGATTATGATAGAGGGCTGTGAGACTTTGACCTGAGTGCAAAAATGGATGATCTAGACCCTTCCAGAGCTGAGATATCAAAATTCTAAATTTTGACCCGAAAAAAAAAACGACAGTGTTACCCCTTTCGTTTTTTTCCATTTTTGGGCGAAAAATTAAGTTTCTCCAATCTTCTCAAAACTCTGGATTCTGATAGAGGGCCACAAGACTTTGACCTGAGTGCAAAAATGGATGATCTAGACCCTTCCAGAGCTGAGATATCAAAATTCAAAATTTTGACCCGAAAAAAAAAACGACAGTGTTACCCCTTTCGTTTTTTTCCATTTTTGGGCGAAAAATTAAGTTTCTCCAATCTTCTCAAAACTCTGGATTATGATAGAGGGCTGTGAGACTTTGACCTGAGTGCAAAAATGGATGATCTAGACCCTTCCAGAGCTGAGATATCAAAATTCTAAATTTTGACCCGAAAAAAAAAACGACAGTGTTACCCCTTTCGTTTTTTTCCATTTTTGGGCGAAAAATTAAGTTTCTCCAATCTTCTCAAAACTCTGGATTCTGATAGAGGGCCACAAGACTTTGACCTGAGTGCAAAAATGGATGATCTAGACCCTTCCAGAGCTGAGATATCAAAATTCAAAATTTTGACCCGAAAAAAAAAACGACAGTGTTACCCCTTTCGTTTTTTTCCATTTTTGGGCGAAAAATTAAGTTTCTCCAATCTTCTCAAAACTCTGGATTCTGATAGATGGCCACAAGACTTTGACCTGAGTGCAAAAATGGAGGCTCTAGACCCTTCCAGAGCTGAGATATCAAAATTCAAAATTTCGACCAGAAAAAAAAACGACAGTGGTACCCCTTTCGTTTTTTTCCATTTTTGGGCGAAAAATTAAGTTTCTCCAATCTTCTCAAACCTCTGGATTATGATAGAGGGCTGTGAGACTTTGACCTGAGTGCAAAAATGGATGATCTAGACCCTTCCAGAGCTGAGATATCAAAATTCAAAATTTTGACCCGAAAAAAAAACGACAGTGTTACCCCTTTCGTTTTTTTCCATTTTTGGGCGAAAAATTAAGTTTCTCCAATCTTCTCAAAACTCTAGATTCTGATAGAGGGCCACGAGACTTTGACCTGAGTGCAAAAATGAAGGCTCTAGACCCTTCCAGAGCTGAGATATCAAAATTCAAAATTTTGACCCGAAAAAAAAACGACAGTGTTACCCCTTTCGTTTTTTTCCATTTTTGGGCGAAAAATTAAGTTTCTCCAATCTTCTCAAAACTCTGGATTCTGATAGAGGGCCACACGACTTTGACCTGAGTGCAAAAATGGAGGCTCTAGACCCTTCCAGAGCTGAGATATCAAAATTCAAAATTTCGACCTGAAAAAAAAACGACAGTGTTACCCCTTTCGTTTTTTTCCATTTTTGGGCGAAAAATTAAGTTTCTCCAATCTTCTCAAAACTCTGGATTCTGATAGATGGCCACAAGACTTTGACCTGAGTGCAAAAATGGAGGCTCTAGACCCTTCCAGAGCTGAGATATCAAAATTCAAAATTTCGACCCGAAAAAAAAACGACAGTGGTACCCCTTTCGTTTTTTTCCATTTTTGGGCGAAAAATTAAGTTTCTCCAATCTTCTCAAAACTCTATATTCTGATAGAGGGCCACGAGACTTTGACCTGAGTGCAAAAATGGATGATCTAGACCCTTCCAGAGCTGAGATATCAAAATTCAAAATTTTGACCCGAAAAAAAAACGACAGTGTTACCCCTTTCGTTTTTTTCCATTTTTGGGCGAAAAATTAAGTTTCTCCAATCTTCTCAAAACTCTGGATTCTGATAGAGGGCCACAAGACTTTGACCTGAGTGCAAAAATGGATGATCTAGACCCTTCCAGAGCTGAGATATCAAAATTCAAAATTTTGACCCGAAAAAAAAACGACAGTGTTACCCCTTTCGTTTTTTTCCATTTTTGGGCGAAAAATTAAGTTTCTCCAATCTTCTCAAAACTCTGGATTCTGATAGAGGGCCACACGACTTTAACCTGAGTGCAAAAATGGAGGCTCTAGACCCTTCCAGAGCTGAGATATAAAAATTCAAAATTTCGACCCGAAAAAAAAAACGACAGTGTTACCCCTTTCGTTTTTTTCCATTTTTGGGCGAAAAATTAAGTTTCTCCAATCTTCTCAAAACTCTAGATTCTGATAGAGGGCCACGAGACTTTGACCTGAGTGCAAAAATGGAGGCTCTAGACCCTTCCAGAGCTGAGATATCAAAATTCAAAATTTCGACCCGAAAAAAAAACGACAGTGGTACCCCTTTCGTTTTTTTCCATTTTTGGGCGAAAAATTAAGTTTCTCCAATCTTCTCAAAACTCTGGATTCTGATAGAGGGCCACAAGACTTTGACCTGAGTGCAAAAATGGAGGCTCTAGACCCTTCCAGAGCTGAGATATCAAAATTCAAAATTTTGACCCGAAAAAAAAAACGACAGTGTTACCCCTTTCGTTTTTTTCCATTTTTGGGCGAAAAATTAAGTTTCTCCAATCTTCTCAAAACTCTGGATTATGATAGAGGGCTGTGAGACTTTGACCTGAGTGCAAAAATGGATGATCTAGACCCTTCCAGAGCTGAGATATCAAAATTCAAAATTTCGACTTGAAAAAAAAAACGACAGTGTTACCCCTTTCGTTTTTTTCCATTTTTGGGCGAAAAATTAAGTTTCTCCAATCTTCTCAAAACTCTGGATTCTGATAGAGGGCTGTGAGACTTTGACCTGAGTGCAAAAATGGATGATCTAGACCCTTCCAGAGCTGAGATATCAAAATTCAAAATTTTGACCCGAAAAAAAAACGACAGTGTTACCCCTTTCGTTTTTTTCCATTTTTGGGCGAAAAATTAAGTTTCTCCAATCTTCTCAAAACTCTGGATTCTGATAGAGGGCTGTGAGACTTTGACCTGAGTGCAAAAATTGATGATCTAGACCCTTCCAGAGCTGAGATATCAAAATTCAAAATTTTGACCCGAAAAAAAAAACGACAGTGTTACCCCTTTCGTTTTTTTCCATTTTTGGGCGAAAAATTAAGTTTCTCCAATCTTCTCAAAACTCTGGATTATGATAGAGGGCTGTGAGACTTTGACCTGAGTGCAAAAATGGATGATCTAGACCCTTCCAGAGCTGAGATATCAAAATTCAAAATTTCGACTTGAAAAAAAAAAACGACAGTGTTACCCCTTTCGTTTTTTTCCATTTTTGGGCGAAAAATTAAGTTTCTCCAATCTTCTCAAAACTCTGGATTCTGATAGAGGGCTGTGAGACTTTGACCTGAGTGCAAAAATGGATGATCTAGACCCTTCCAGAGCTGAGATATCAAAATTCAAAATTTTGACCCGAAAAAAAAACGACAGTGTTACCCCTTTCGTTTTTTTCCATTTTTGGGCGAAAAATTAAGTTTCTCCAATCTTCTCAAAACTCTGGATTCTGATAGAGTGCCACAAGACTTTGACCTGAGTGCAAAAATGGAGGCTCTAGACCCTTCCAGAGCTGAGATATCAAAATTCAAAATTTCGACCCGAAAAAAAAAACGACAGTGGTACCCCTTTCGTTTTTTTCCATTTTTGGGCGAAAAATTAAGTTTCTCCAATCTTCTCAAAACTCTGGATTATGATAGAGGGCTGTGAGACTTTGACCTGAGTGCAAAAATGGATGATCTAGACCCTTCCAGAGCTGAGATATCAAAATTCAAAATTTTGACCCGAAAAAAAAAAACGACAGTGTTACCCCTTTCGTTTTTTTCCATTTTTGGGTGAAAAATTAAGTTTCTCCAATCTTCTCAAAACTCTGGATTCTGATAGAGGGCCACAAGACTTTGACCTGAGTGCAAAAATGGATGATCTAGACCCTTCCAGAGCTGAGATATCAAAATTCAAAATTTCGACCCGAAAAAAAAACGACAGTGGTACCCCTTTCGTTTTTTTCCATTTTTGGGCGAAAAATTAAGTTTCTCCAATCTTCTCAAAACTCTGGATTCTGATAGAGGGCCACAAGACTTTGACCTGAGTGCAAAAATGGAGGCTCTAGACCCTTCCAGAGCTGAGATATCGAAATTCAAAATTTCGACCCGAAAAAAAAAGCGACAGTGTTACCCCTTTTGTTTTTTTCCGTTTTCGGGCGAAAAATTAATTTTCTCCAATCTTCTCAAACCTCTGGATTATGATAGAGGGCTGTGAGACTTTGACCTGAGTGCAAAAATGGATAATCTAGACCCTTCCAGAGCTGAGATATCAAAATTCAAAATTTCGACCCGAAAATAAAATTACAGTGTTACCCCTTTCGTTTTTTTTCCGTTTTCGGGCAAAAAATTAAGTTTCTCCAATCTTCTCAAAACTCTGGATTCTGATAGAGGGCCACAAGACTTTGACCTGAGTGCAAAAATGGATGATCTAGACCCTTCCAGAGCTGAGATATCAAAATTCAAAATTTTGACCCGAAAAAAAAACGACAGTGTTACCCCTTTCGTTTTTTTCCATTTTTGGGCGAAAAATTAAGTTTCTCCAATCTTCTCAAAACTCTGGATTCTGATAGAGGGCCACAAGACTTTGACCTGAGTGCAAAAATGGATGATCTAGACCCTTCCAGAGCTGAGATATCAAAATTCAAAATTTTGACCCGAAAAAAAAACGACAGTGTTACCCCTTTCGTTTTTTTCCATTTTTGGGCGAAAAATTAAGTTTCTCCAATCTTCTCAAAACTCTGGATTCTGATAGAGGGCCACACGACTTTGACCTGAGTGCAAAAATGGAGGCTCTAGACCCTTCCAGAGCTGAGATATAAAAATTCAAAATTTCGACCCGAAAAAAAAAACGACAGTGTTACCCCTTTCGTTTTTTTCCATTTTTGGGCGAAAAATTAAGTTTCTCCAATCTTCTCAAAACTCTAGATTCTGATAGAGGGCCACGAGACTTTGACCTGAGTGCAAAAATGGAGGCTCTAGACCCTTCCAGAGCTGAGATATCAAAATTCAAAATTTCGACCCGAAAAAAAAACGACAGTGGTACCCCTTTCGTTTTTTTCCATTTTTGGGCGAAAAATTAAGTTTCTCCAATCTTCTCAAAACTCTGGATTCTGATAGAGGGCCACAAGACTTTGACCTGAGTGCAAAAATGGAGGCTCTAGACCCTTCCAGAGCTGAGATATCAAAATTCAAAATTTTGACCCGAAAAAAAAAACGACAGTGTTACCCCTTTCGTTTTTTTCCATTTTTGGGCGAAAAATTAAGTTTCTCCAATCTTCTCAAAACTCTGGATTATGATAGAGGGCTGTGAGACTTTGACCTGAGTGCAAAAATGGATGATCTAGACCCTTCCAGAGCTGAGATATCAAAATTCAAAATTTCGACTTGAAAAAAAAAAACGACAGTGTTACCCCTTTCGTTTTTTTCCATTTTTGGGCGAAAAATTAAGTTTCTCCAATCTTCTCAAAACTCTGGATTCTGATAGAGGGCTGTGAGACTTTGACCTGAGTGCAAAAATGGATGATCTAGACCCTTCCAGAGCTGAGATATCAAAATTCAAAATTTTGACCCGAAAAAAAAACGACAGTGTTACCCCTTTCGTTTTTTTCCATTTTTGGGCGAAAAATTAAGTTTCTCCAATCTTCTCAAAACTCTGGATTATGATAGAGGGCTGTGAGACTTTGACCTGAGTGCAAAAATGGATGATCTAGACCCTTCCAGAGCTGAGATATCAAAATTCAAAATTTCGACTTGAAAAAAAAAAACGACAGTGTTACCCCTTTCGTTTTTTTCCATTTTTGGGCGAAAAATTAAGTTTCTCCAATCTTCTCAAAACTCTGGATTCTGATAGAGGGCTGTGAGACTTTGACCTGAGTGCAAAAATGGATGATCTAGACCCTTCCAGAGCTGAGATATCAAAATTCAAAATTTTGACCCGAAAAAAAAACGACAGTGTTACCCCTTTCGTTTTTTTCCATTTTTGGGCGAAAAATTAAGTTTCTCCAATCTTCTCAAAACTCTGGATTCTGATAGAGTGCCACAAGACTTTGACCTGAGTGCAAAAATGGAGGCTCTAGACCCTTCCAGAGCTGAGATATCAAAATTCAAAATTTCGACCCGAAAAAAAAAACGACAGTGGTACCCCTTTCGTTTTTTTCCATTTTTGGGCGAAAAATTAAGTTTCTCCAATCTTCTCAAAACTCTGGATTCTGATAGAGGGCCACAAGACTTTGACCTGAGTGCAAAAATGGATGATCTAGACCCTTCCAGAGCTGAGATATCAAAATTCAAAATTTCGACCCGAAAAAAAAACGACAGTGGTACCCCTTTCGTTTTTTTCCATTTTTGGGCGAAAAATTAAGTTTCTCCAATCTTCTCAAAACTCTGGATTCTGATAGAGGGCCACAAGACTTTGACCTGAGTGCAAAAATGGAGGCTCTAGACCCTTCCAGAGCTGAGATATCGAAATTCAAAATTTCGACCCGAAAAAAAAAGCGACAGTGTTACCCCTTTTGTTTTTTTCCGTTTTCGGGCGAAAAATTAATTTTCTCCAATCTTCTCAAACCTCTGGATTATGATAGAGGGCTGTGAGACTTTGACCTGAGTGCAAAAATGGATAATCTAGACCCTTCCAGAGCTGAGATATCAAAATTCAAAATTTCGACCCGAAAATAAAATTACAGTGTTACCCCTTTCGTTTTTTTTCCGTTTTCGGGCAAAAAATTAAGTTTCTCCAATCTTCTCAAAACTCTGGATTCTGATAGAGGGCCATGAGACTTAGACCTGAGTGCAAAAATGGAGGCTCTAGACCCTTCCAGAGCTGAGATAAAGAATCTTGAATTTTGATATCTCAGCTCTGGAAGGGTCTAGATCATCCATTTTTGCACTCAGGTTTAAGTCTCATGGCCCTCTATCAGAATCCAGAGTTTCAAGAAGATTGGAGAAACTTTTTTTTTGCACTGAAAAAGTCAACAGGGGTACCCCAAAGATTAAATCCTAAATTTGTTTTGTTATGAATAAACAAATGTGCAATATAAAAAGGAAAAAAACTCATGATTAAAGTTGTAATGTTATAATGTTCAAGTTTTTGTTCTAAATAAAGAAAGATGCACACAGAAAATGACTCTAATATGACCAGATTGATTGATTCGAAGATATTTAGTTTGTTACAAACAATGTGCAATCTGTAAAACAAAAACCTCAAAATTATAGTTGAAATGGAATTTTTTTGACCTTGAGAAAAAGCTTAAAGTATAGACCTACAAATTCTATGTTTATTAAATTATTTCATGTTGGTATATTTTTGGGAAGTACTGTACACCTGTTTTGACCTGATGTCCATTGGAATGGACAAACAAAATCACAATAAAAGCAACTATATAATTTTTTTTCATTTGTTTTCATTTATAGAAGCCTCATGAGCTGGGAAAATGTACTTTTATATTTTTCAGGAACTTGAGACATTATTCAGGTCTGAAGGGGTTAAATATATACACTTATAATAGACTTACCACAGTGAATCAGGGACACGTTTCGAAAAAGTCTAACCAGTAGACAAAACACAGACAAAATCAAAACTCCAGTTTTCTTCTCAGTGTGTATATTTTCATGTATTTCATCATCCTACAACTTAAAAATTTAATAAATATTAACACTTAAAGCTCTCATTCACGTATATACAAGTACTATACAATACAGAAATTAGGTGAAACCACATGAGAGAGACGTTGTCATGAGCTCTGGACGCTCTCGCATCCGTCCTCAAACCTGCAGCTATATACAATATATACAAAACCACCTGAAAACATCACAACGCTTTCAGAGCTAGCTCAAAAAAAAACACGGAGAACGGCCAGGTCATGCAATCGAGGTGGTTGGTGTTTCACAGGTGAGTTTGTTAACCTCAGACAGGAGCACCAGAGACGTCTAGAACGACGAATACACTTGCTTTGTAACACTTCAGTAGTATAAAAGTTATGACATATTAAAATATAAATGAAATGCACGGATTAGAACAATCGCTAGAGGTGTTTTAGTATTATGTATACTAATATAGTATAAGATTATAAGAATTAGAATTTCAATTTTAGTCATTTTGTCAAGTGCGTTTGTCATTTTTATTACTTTTTTTCTATACAGTTAAAATTTAATTTTATTTCCGTTTTAGTATTTCAACGTAAACTTGTTTTAGGTAGTTAGCAACACAGCAGTTTTAAGTTAAAAATAGTAATCCTAATTTTATTTCAGATTTTTTTTAACAGTTCTAGTTAACAATAACAACCCTGTTGTAAGCATACAGCATACGCTCAGTATATTAACAGTATGCATTACGCAACAGCTAACATGAACTAACGATGAACAATTCTTTTACAGCACTTATTAATCTTAACATTAGCTAATGAATGCACTGTGAGCAAACAACAATGACTAATAAATGCTGTATAAATATACTGCGATCACAAAACTACGTCAGAGTTACAAAGCAAACGTACGTAGCTAGACTCAAAGTAACACTGCTATGATCTACATGGCGTAATGGAGCCACACACACACACACACACACACTAAAGTAGTTCTGAGGACACGAAACAACACGGATTTATCTGAAAGTCATTGACGGTTTAAATAACAGCACCTTTCATTGTTTCCTTCCGTTTCCACACGTAAAGCAGAGGATTGTGGGAAGAGCAGCGGATTTGTGGTTGATGTCGGTTCATTCTGCATGAGGTAACCAATAACTGAGTCTCTGATTCACTGACGATCATGTGACCGGCGAGTTGCTTTTCCTCCGGGTCGAGTCTAAAGTGGCGTTCTGGTTCTGGAGTCCGCCGGGTCGCGTGACGGGAACGCTCGGCGCTGGAGGTAGAGGAGAGGTGGCGGACTCCGGTCGGGTCTGGGGCGGCACTGAAGTGCTGGGGTCCGTTTTAGGGCTGGGTTTAGTGGGTTTAGACGTCGGATCGGGACTCGTTTGAAGCAGAGGCGGGAAGGTGAAATCCGGAAGCCAAGAGAACGGAGGATGCAGATCTGGAGAAACGGTACTGAAGAAACCCAACTTCCTGTTACAGGACTCGCAGCACAGCTTCTGATAACCCGGGATGGAGCAATACCGAGCCAGAACCTCCATCTGACAGAAGATCGACTTATCACCCAGACACGGCTCGTCTGCAGGAGACAATGAACCGTACATACTTTAGTCATTCAATCATTTAATTCATAATAAAAATACATTAGAATCATACAATGTGAACAGGGGCTAAAATTAACATTCGAACATGAACATGAACAAACGTGATGCATCATCACAAAATATGAAGTTATGTTTTGTTATGTCTTAAGTGAATGTAAACAGTTGAGAGTAAACAGTATCAATGTAATATCAGTGGATTTGATTTTAAAGTGACAGTAGCCTAATATTCCTGATGCTGTCTGTGTTTTTAAAGTTAATCAAACAACAAAAGACAAAGAACAATCACTCACTGCTCTCGACTGAATACAGTAACTTTTGTTACTTTAATAAGGATTTTTAATTTATACAGTATGCAGTTATTTTACATTTGCTTAACTACGGTCAGACCTGCCTGAAAAACCTGAAAAGAACAGTTTACTTCATTTGCATCTTTGTTACATTGTATTTATTTGTGTTTTTGTCATTTAAATCAAATTTTTTTTCAAAGTAATATAACACATAACTGATTTAAGTATTGCTTGGAATACGATGCAAAAAAATGGTATGTGAACATACACTGTTTAAAAAATAATAATTTATCAAGGATGCATTAAATTAATTAAAAGTCACAATAAATATATATAAAAACCAATGTAAAAATAAAAAAAAAAAACATTAAAAATCAAAAAGATTTCTATTTAAAATAAATGCTTTTCTTTTGAACTTTCTATTCATCAAAAAATCCTGAAAATAAATTGCATCACGGTTTCCACAAAAACTGTTTTCAACCTTGATAATATTCATAAATGTGTCTTGATCATCAGATCATCATATTAGAGTGATTTGTGGAGGGTCATGTGACACTGAAGACTGGAGTAATGATGATAAATTCAGCTTTGATCACAGAAATAAATCACACTTTACTGTATATTCACAGCTATTTTATATTGTAAAAATATTTCAAATTTTTACCATATTTTTGACCAAACAAACGATTGAACAGGCTAATCAATAATCACAGAAGTGGATCGATGACCCGTCAGTGACTGTATTGACGAGTCACTTACTGGAGAGTTTATCCACAGTGTTTTCCGGCAGTTTCTCCTCCTCGGTGGTGAGATTCTCCAGTAAATCTTTAGTTGGACTGGGTAAAGACGGCTCTCCTGGGAAAAACACACACATTTTCTGTCAGACGGGAAGTCACTGTGAAGTCAAGCCAACATAATATATATATTTTTTTTGCAATTTCATTTTTATCTCTGATGAAATATTTCCTCTGGTTTTGAAGGTAATTCATTGTTATTGTTCAAAGGTGAGTTCAGCTGATGCTCCGGCTGCTCTTCTGTTCAATGAAAGGCAAATGAATATCAAAGGCTGTGAAGCTCTTTTAAGAAATCAGACAGAGAAACGAAGCTGAACACAATTTCCAGAGGTTGGATCTGCAGCTGCTGAATCTCATGAGCAACACAAATGATCTCAGGTCTCTTATGTTTCATACTGGATCACAATGATCACACTGGATCAGACTACTTCACACTGATTCACACTGGATCACACTGATTCACACTGATTCAGAATGGATCACACTGATTCACACTGGATCACACTGGTTCACACTGGATCACACTGATTCACACTGGATCACACTGATTCACACTGGGTCCACTGATTCACACTGAACCACACTGATTCACACTGGATCACACTGATTCACACTGATTCAGAATGGATCACACTGATTCACACTGAACCACACTGATTCACACTGGATCACACTGATTCACACTGGATCACACTGATTCACACTGGATCACACTGATTCACACTGGATCACACTGATTCACACTGGGTCCACTGATTCACACTGAACCACACTGATTCACACTGGATCACACTGATTCACACTGATTCAGAATGGATCACACTGATTCACACTGAACCACACTGATTCACACTGGATCACACTGATTCACACTGGATCACACTGATTCACACTGGATCACACTGATTCACACTGGATCACACTGATTCACACTGGGTCCACTGATTCACACTGAACCACACTGATTCACACTGGATCACACTGATTCACACTGGATCACACTGGATCACACTGGGTCCACTGATTCACACTGAACCACACTGATTCACACTGGATCACACTGATTCACACTGGATCACACTGGATCACACTGGATCACACTGATTCACACTGGATCACACTGATTCACACTGGATCACACTGATTCACACTGGATCACACTGAATCACACTGAATCACACTGATTCACACTGGATCACACTGGTTCACACTGGATCACACTGATTCACACTGGATCACACTGATTCACACTGGATCACACTAGATCACACTGGATCACACTGAATCACACTGGATCACACTGGTTCACACTGGTTCTGAATCACACTGGATCACACTGGTTCACACTGGTTCTGGATCACACTGGTTCACCTGGGCAGGGAGGGAGTTTGCAGATGGACACAGACTGGGGTTTTTCTGCGTCACACGGGCCGGCGCTGCTGTCGGACGGTCTACAGATCACCTGTCTCTGCTGGATCCCTTCGCCACAGCTCACCGAACACTGGAGGATACACACAATCACAATCACAATCACAATCACATGTGCCTCAGAAAGCAATAGCCGTTCATGTCTCGGTTAACTACAGACCCGATGTAGTCCGGCTATGAGTGACACACTTCTAGCCAAAATAACCTTGAATTTAGTTATGTCATTTTTGCCAAAATAATTAGCGAGATGTTTAATATTCCATCATGTAAGCAGTCAACAGTGATTAAAAGGTGTTCAGTTTCATTTCATTTCTTTATCTAATTGATGACTCGTCTATTCCTGAGCGATGGTTTAGACGTCTGGTACATTTTCACTGTGATCAAAATGATTTAACTGAAATATTTAACTTGTGTCTGTTTGACCTTCTGACTGAAGCCAAGTTATGTGATCATCAGCTTCATCTCATCTGTGTGTGTGTGTGTGTGTGTGGGTCTTGTTGAGAGGGAGTGTCATTGATTTCAACGTGTTGACAGGAAATCTTTCAGTCGTTTGCTGTAACGTATGAACTCTCGTCCTTTAACCGTAAACATGATGTCATCTCCCACACACTGCAGATTCGCAGTCACAAGAAAATCATGGATTTGAAGCGTGAAAACGAATGGCAGTGTGAAAGAAAAGAAACTCATCTAAACTCTATTGTACTGTGGTTTCCACACCATTTAACACACAAACTCGTCTGCAGACCCAGATTAAGGCGAGCTCCAGAATACACAGTGTTTACAGTACAGAGAGTCGTTCAGTCCAACACAAAGCGGACAATTTCCAGCTCTGTGATTTGTTCATGAATAAGCTCATCTGAATAAATGAAAAAGAATAACAAAACAACCAAAAAACAGAAACTGTGTTCAAAGCAGCGACATCCACATCAAAGCTCTCTCTCTTAAACACACACACATACATAATAATAATTATACATGCTTGTAATGGTAAATAAATGACTATTTTGTTTTATATCATCAAAAAGATTCATATTAATAAACACATTTAGTGAATTCTCTTAGCAGAAGGAAATGTAGCAAAATATTAAAACACAGAGATTGCAGATCATCACTAATTTTGGGGAAGTGAGTTTTATTCGAGTTCTAAATAATAAAATAAACACACACACACACACACGTTATACTACCTGTCACATTTGTGACCATTAACAAATTTACACGTATTACGAACAGAATATATTTGTATATAAATATAAATACAAAATAAATACATTTAATTTAATATTCAACAATATCATTGATCTCCTGCATACACACTATTATATAAGAACTGAGTTATGACATTAAGGTTTTCCCCAGAGCCGCTATTTATATAAATAATAATTAACTAAATTAAATTAACAAAATTAATAACTTTTTTACAACAAAAATGAACCATCACTGAAGTTACTTAAGAGGGACTGTGACGCTATTTTCTTCTGGGAAAAATCTTTGTTGTATTATTTTCTCTATAAAGCTGCTTTGAAACAATTATATATATATATATATATATATATATATATATATATATAAAGGTGACTTCCTTGACAATAACATTTTTCATATAAAATATGAATTTCTTGCGCAAAACTAATAACAACACTTTTAGAGCTCCCAGTAATAAGAAAAAAGTTGCGGTCACAATTGACCCTTCGCAGGGAGTTTGATTGACAGGCGATCCGACCAATCATAATCCACCATCCGCCGAATCCGCCATCTTTGTCTGACAAAGCCGTCAGGACAGTTAGTAGATTAACATTGGAGGATATGAACGACGTCTTTCCGCGGTTAAAACAACATTGTTTTTGTTTATTTTATGCAATAAATGAACTAGAAGGAAGAGATGATCGGTTCACCAGCGGCTTTAATTGAACGATCAGACACACTAAAGAGCCACAAAACGCTATTCATTGTTTAAATGTCTTTAAAAATATTACCAAATTTGAAAGATGAGACTTAGTTTCATATCAAAAGTAAGCTGGTGTGTCCTGTCTGTCAGTGTCCTCTGCTCTTCACATGATGTGGCATGAAGGAGGCGTGGCTTGTCAGACATAGCAACAGTAACTAAAGGGGGCGGGTCTTTGCGGAGGGATTAAAGGGGTTAATAGCGCCTCACCTGTGCCCAGGCCCCGGTCCTCCACTGGGACGGGCAGGCGCTGGTGTTGCAGGCTCTCCGGGTCTCGGGACGCTCCTCGCTGCAGTATTTGGTGTGTACGGGTCTGTGTGTGCCGTTCAGGAGCGGCTGCATGCACTGGACCACACGAGACTGATATCCCAGCTTCCCACAGGACTTACTGCACGGGCCCCACTCCTCCAGCACCCACCTGCACACACACACACACACACACACCTCAGTACCGCGTGACCCGAGGCTCGGCTGACTCTGCGTGCGTGCGGGGCGGGACTCACGTGGGCTGGCTGCAGCTGTTGGTGTTGCAGCGTTTGCGGATGGGTTTGGGTTTTTTACTGGTCTCGCAGAAGTTCCTGTGAACCAAACGCCCGTCGCTCTTCCTCCGACAGCCGTACTTCGTGAACTGGACCCCTGAGGGACACACATTGGTCGCATTAAAAACATTTTTTGGGGGGAAAAGTCTCTTCTGCTGCACTAAAGCGGCTTTTATTTTATCGAAAATATCGTAAAATAATGAAATATTATTATAATGTAAAACAGCTGTTTTTTGTGGAAATTTGTTTCCGCCACAGAATAAAAAATATTTTTTTCTCATAATTGGGAGTTTACATCTCGCATTTCTGACTTTTTATCTCAGAATTGCATGTTTAAATCTCGCAATTCTGACTTTATAACAAATTGTGAGTTGTAAAGTCAGAATTGCGAGATACAAACATGCAATTCTGAGGAAAAAAGTCACAATTATCTTTTAAAATGTTTTCTGTGGCTGAAACAAGATTCCATAGAAAACAGTGAAATATTATTATAATTTAAATCATCTGTTTTCTATGTGAATATATAGTAAAGTGTAATTTATTCCTGTGATTTCCAGCATCATTACTCCAGTCTTCAGTGTCACATGACCCTTCAGAAATCACTCTAATATGAGGATCTGATGATCAAGAAACATTTATGATTGTTATCAATGTTGAAAACAGTTCATATTTGTGTGGAAAAGGTGAACATTTTATTTTTCAGGAATTTTTCATGAATAGGAAGTTCAAAAGAACAGCATTTATTTGAAATAGAAATTTGTCTTTACTTTTGATTAATTTAGTGCATCCTTGATAAATAAATATACTTTTTGTTGTTGTTGTTGTTGTGGAAGCGCACACACTCTGCCAGTGTAAATATAGACGTAAAACACATCTCTTTAACCTCTCTATCTCTATAACGCAATTCTGACTTTATATCACACAATTGCGACTTTATCACAATTCTGACTTTATATCTCACAATTCTGACTTTATATCACACAATTGCGACTTTATCACAATTCTGACTTTATATCTCACAATTCTGAGTTTATATCTCACAATTGCGACTTTATAACATGCTATTCTGACTTTGTCTCGCAATTCTGACTTTATATCACACAATTCTGACTTTATATCACACAATTGCGACTTTATCACAATTCTGACTTTATATCTCACAATTCTGACTTTATATCACACAATTGCGACTTTATCACAATTCTGACTTTATATCTCACAATTCTGAGTTTATATCTCACAATTGCGACTTTATAACATGCTATTCTGACTTTGTCTCGCAATTCTGACTTTATATCACACAATTCTGACTTTATATCTCACAATTCTGAGTTTATATCTCACAATTGCGACTTTATAACATGCTATTCTGACTTTGTCTCGCAATTCAGACTTTATATCACGCAATTGCGACTTTATAACATGCAATTCTGACTTTATATCTCACAATTCTGAATTTATATCACAAAATTTTGACTTTATATCTCACAATTCTGACTTTATATCTCACAATTGCGACTTTATATCACAAAATTTTTACTTCATATCATGCAATTCTGACTTTATATCACAAAATTTTGACTTTATATCATGCAATTCTGACTTTATATCTCACAATTCAGACTTTATATCTCACAATTCTGACTATCACACAATTCTGACTTTATATCACACAATTCTGACTTTATATCACACAATTCTGACTTTAAAACACACAATTCTGACTTTATATCACACAATTCTGACTTTATATCACACAATTGTGACTTTATATCACACAATTCTGACTTTATATCATGCAATTGCGACTTTATATCACAAAATTTTGACTTTATATCTCACAATTCTGACTTTATATCACACAATTCTGACTTATATCTCACAATTCTGACTTTATATCACACAATTCTGACTTTATATCACACAATTCTGACTTTATATCACACAATTCTGACTTATATCACACAATTCTGACTTTATATCACACAATTCTGACTTATATCTCACAATTCTGACTTTATATCACACAATTGCAACTTTATATCTCGCAATTCTGAGAAATAACGGCAGAATTGCGAGATGTAAATTTGGAATTGTGAGAAAAAAAGTCAGAATTGTGAGATAAAAAGTCGCAATCCCTTTTTTATTTTTCATTCTGTGTCGGAAACAAGCTTCCACAGTACAGAGCTGTTCTAGTGGAGATATTGCAGACACTCTCGCTCACCTCCGCCGCAGGGCTTTGAGCACTGAGACCAGCTCTTCAGCGCCCACTCGTACGTGTCCAGCTCCGCCAGAAGCACGTTGTTGTTGGTGATGACCGGCAGCAGATCTTCATGAATGATGTACTTGTAGCTCAGACTGATCTTGGTGTCCTCGGCCTGCGGGACGATCTGCTCAGAGAGACAAACTCAACTCAACACCCGTCACATCAGCTCAGTCCAGCCGGAGTGTGTTCCCCGTACACTGGCGGTCAGTTTCATCATAATTCATGCTATTTTATAGTATTTATTTGAAAGAATTAAAACCGTTTCATGTATTATTCAGCTGCTTGAGGTAGATTTGGAAAGTAAGTAGGCTTGATTAAATACTTTTTAGAGAGAGTAATCTAATTACACAGTTGAGAAGGTAATTAGTAACTCGTAATGAATTAGTTTGACATTGGTTTGGGGAAACTCGGCTGATAACGACGGGACAGATTGCTAACGATGCTTTGGGAAACACACTCCTGATTAAAGCGCTCGTCCTCACTGTCTCACCAGAACCACGATGGGTTCGTTCAGCGGCCCGGCGCTCTTCAGCAACTCTTTCCCGCCCGACAGAGAGTATTCCCACTCCAACCCGTTCTCGATGAAGCTCTTGGACTCGGCTTCTTCTCCTTTGGCGTTTAAGATGAAACTGCCGGTGACCTGATTTTTAACGGCTGAGGACAGAAGAGGCAGCAATATTACACAACTTCAGCTCAGATCATGGTAACTCTGTGTGGAAGGCGAAGACAGACTGAAGATAATCGATATTATGCAGTATATATACTAAACTAAAGGATTATAACTGTTTATTTCAATTTTGTATAAAACATCTTAGTATACTATTACAGTTTTGATTAATATCTTGAATTGGTTTTTATTTTTATAATTTCTGTTTTCTTTTTTTACACTTGATTTAAGTTTAGGTAATTTTATGTTTTTCATTTTTATTAGTGTTTTTAAATATTTATTTTAGGTCAAATTTTATTTTAGTTTTACTAATCCTATTACTCCAGTTTAAATTAATTTCTAATTTATTAAGTTTAAATTTTTATTATAATAGTTATAGCCTACTTTATTTTTGATTAGAATTTTATTGATTTCAATTTTATTTAATTTTTTATAAACTCATTTTATTCCAGTTATTTGCCAAGAAAACATTTTAAATATTCATTTAGTTAAAGTTTTTCTTATAACATTTATAATTTATTTTTATATATTTCAGTTATATTTTAATTGATTTTAAAAGATTTTTTAATAAACTAACTTTATTCCAGTTATTTGCCAAGAAAACATTAAAAAATATCTCTAGTTTAAGTTTTTCATGTAATATTTATTTCAGTTAATTAAAATCTAGTTAACAGCCACACTATAAATAATAGAAGTGTGCTATTGTGAACATAGCCTGAACTTGTTTGATTGCAGTAAAAACTTCACATTAAAACACTTCATATTTTCTCTCAGATTTTCAACATGATCGTAAAAACAAAAAGAAAAGGAAAGAAAAAAACCTTCAGAAAAACTGCTGAAGCTAAGCTGTCAGGAAATGTACAATGGCACATGCACGCACACAAAGCATGATGGGAAGGCAGTAATTGGTCTCAATAGGATGCATGACCAGCTCTGGGTGGAAAAGCATTGATTTCTCCCGAAAGATCCGCAGGTACGAACTCACCAATCACGTGAGGCGACGTGTCGTTCTCCTCAATCACAATGTGCCGAGCGCCGGCGGGAATATCAAACATCTTCAGCAACCCTAGAGATCACGACACAACACAGTACATGGACCAGTCATTACATTTCACATACAGCCAATTAAGAATAGTTTAGCACTAACGATATTTTCATAATCATTTCAAATTCTCATCACCATGATGCAAAAAAAAAAAAAAAATCTCATTGTTATTATTCAGATGATTTAGGAAGACTAGATTCATCCAGATATGAAAATATTGGTAAAATTTTTACAATAAGGTTTCATTGGTGCTTTTCGTTCCTAGCAATGAAAAGCTTCTTAGTTATTGTGCATTTTAACATTTATGAATGAATACATTATTGAAATCAAAAGTTGAGTCTGTTAAAATAATTTTTAATGTACCTGAGCTGACATGAACTAACTATGAGCAGTATTGAATTGAATTGAATTGAAATATGTTACTGTTGTATAGTGGAATGTAAGTCTTAATGCAGCAGAAGTAATAATAATAAAAATTATTAAAACTTTATTTTTTAAAGAAATAATCACACATTTTTTCTTCCATGTTTTCATTTTAACAGTAGGCCTCTGTTGTGTAGTACTTTTTTGTTTGCCAAAAGGGTTTAATTTTCATTTGATTAAAAGATAAATTAAAATACACAGAATTTCCCAAAAAAAAAAGAAGACAATTTTTTTATTATATAAATTAACTTGTTTTTATGAATCCAATTATTAAAGATGCTTTTGTTTAATAAAATTAAATTAAATTAAAAAAAAACAATAAAAGAGAAAATTTGAATTTGGTAAAACAAAAACAAAAAATTAATGAAAATTACTTTTTGGTCAATTGTTTGTAAATTGCTGTTAGATTGCATAAGTTTCATAATTGTGAATAATTAGACTTGCTTTTGGATCAATAACATTTAATTTAACCATTTAAACCAAGTCCATTAAAAAAAAGAAGAAGAAAAAAAAACCCCATGGAAACAGAATGGAAAAATGGAATGAGTAAAAAAATAAAACAGAATTTGTGAAGAAATAAAATAAATTTCATATGGCCCTAATAGTTAGTTACTGCATTAAGTCTTAAGAGACATGCATGTTAATGAATAATGAGCAGGTTTTGTCTGTCAGGCTCGTGTGTGTGTGTGTGAGTGTGTACCTGTCTTCTTCGGGGTTTTAGTGAGTGTGAGTTTGACGGTGCGACAGTGTGAGTTGTCTCCCTCACATACGCCACATTTATCCTCCTGTTTGTACGATCCCACTTCCTTATCACAGCCGACGTGCTGAGAGAGAGAGAAAGTAGAGAGATGACAGTATTCTGACTTTTTTTCTCACAATTGTGAGTTTACATCTTAAAATTCTGACTTTATAACACATAATTGCGAGTTTATATCTCAAAATTCTGACATCTTTTCTCAGAATTGTGAGATATAAAATCGCAATTGCGACTTATCAGGCCAATTCTAAGGGAAAAAAGACTTTATATCACAAAATTGCGACTTTGTATCAATCAATTCTGACTTTACATCTCGCAATTCTGTCTTTATATTCCACAATTCTGACTTTTTATCTGACAATTCTTAGTTTTTATAGCAAAAAATCACAATTATCTTTTAAAAATGTTTTATTCTGTGGCAGAAACAAGCTTCCATACAATATAGACATAACTGAATTTGATAAACAACAAACAGGGATCTTAAAGCACAAAAGCTCTTATTTTAAACAATAGCCAGAAATGTTTCTTGAGCATCAGATCCTCATATTAGAGTGATTTCTGAAGGATCATGTGACACTGAAGACTGGAGTAATGATGCTGGAAATCACAGGAATAAATTACACTTTACTATATATTCACATAGAAAAAATTTATATTGACTTATATAATTGAATTTACCGTATTTTTGTGTGCATAAGAGACTTTCAAAAATGTACCTATAAGCAAAATTTTATATACTGCATGCATGTATACAGGTGAAACTCGAAAAATATGAATATGGTGCAAAAGTTCATTTATTTCAGTAATTCACCTTAAAAGATGAAACTAATATATTATATAGACTCATTACATGCAAAGTGAGACATTTCAAGCCTTTATTTGCTATAATTTTGATAATTAAGGCTTACAGATATGAAAACCACAAATTCAAAATTAGAATATTGTGAAAAGGTTTTCATTGCTTTATGCCATCAAAATTATAGCAAATAAAGGCTTGAAATATCTCACTTTGCATGTAATGAGTCTATATAATATATTAGTTTCACCTTTAATGTTGAATTACTGAAATAAATGAACTTTTGCACCATATTCATATTTTTCGAGTTTCACCTGTATATCATTCAGCATTATTGATCGCTATTGTGTGTGTGTGTTTGTGTGTGTGTGATTCTCACCAGACACTCTCCTCGAGCGCAGACGCTGAACGGGTCAGAGTAACTGCAGCGTGTCCCATCATGCATCACCTGGTTCATGAAGACGACTTCCCCCGTCTCTTTAGAGCGACAGCTCAGCTCACACTTATGAGCCTCTGAAACACACACACACACACACATCAACATCTCACCATAAAACCAGCCCTGTGTTAAAGGCATTTCAAAAGACTTCCATCACAGTCCCTGTTCAATGCACAGACGAGCTCAAAGCTGCACTGTGAATAACAGTGTCTGCTTAATGACTTCCACGCTCATGAAACACAGATCAGAGATGCACAAAACAGAGAAAAGCTCTCAAGGTGAGACGTGACTCACAGATATATGATATCTAAAGAGATTTCTCAGTAAATGTGGATGTATAGAGTGTTTTTCTCTTTATTTCCTCGATGCGGCGTCTGGCAGGAACGCTGTGTGTCTGCAGCTCTTTCAGAGAGACTTAACACACCAACCGGCCAACAAAAGTGGAGGAACAAAACGTCCCACGTATTTAAAAAAAGGCGTCCCACGTCTTTTTATTATTACATACCTTTTTATAACAGATTGTTCAAAAGTATGGCATCTGCAAGATTTTGTTTTAAATATATAAATAGTTTTCTATGTGAATATATAGTAAAGTGTAATTTATTCCTGTGAATTTTCAGCATCATTACTCCAGTCTTCAGTGTCACATGACCCTTCAGAAATCACTCTAATATGAGGATCTGATGATCAAGAAATATTTCGGACTATTATGAATGTTGAACACTTCATATTTTTGTGGAAAAATCCTCCTCTCCCTTCCCTAATCTTAAATTGTTTAATAAGTGGTATATGAGAACATACTGTACCAAGGCAAATTCCTACTAGCTGTATTGTTGAAAAGGCTAAATCAACCTTTGAACTTTGAAACTGTGAGAAATTTTATTTTTCAGGATGATTTGATGAACAGAAAGTTCAACGGCATTTCTTTTCTAAATGTCACTTTTGATCAATTTAATGCATCCTTGCTGAATAAAAGTATTCATTTTTTTTAATCAATTTTATAATATTCTGTACAAATATCAAGAAAATTTAATGGTTCATTATTACCCAAGAGAAACATTGTTTTTTTTTTAATATGGTTAGAATTTTTACATTTTTTCCAAATGCTCCAGAACAGGGTTTCCTAAACTCTGAGGAAAAGCTAAAAATATATTAAAATGTAAATCAAAATAGAACTCTAACTAAAGAAAGATTTTAATATTTTAGCTATTCACCAGCACATGCAAAAGTGTTGATAAAGGATCAAAATATTAATTTAAACGATTAAATTTTATTTTAATTTTAATTTTTATTATTTATATTTATTTATAATAATTTTTAGTATTTTATTTTAATAATATTATTTATAATTTATAATTAATTTATAAATAAAAAAATAAAATTATATATAAATTTTTCCGGATGCAAATTTGAATATGTAAAAGTGCGGCGTGTTTCCCTCACCATCAGGGTGTTCGTACGGCAGCCATGTGTGTTTGAGGTTGTTGTGGTATTTGTTGCTGCGCTGGACACACTGCTGCGCTCGGAAGTCCTCGAACGGGCCGGGACAGTCCTCGCTGTTACACACCTGATAATCGAAGGTTGAGCCGGGGCAATCTCGCCCTCCGTACGCAGGACTGTGGAGAGAGACGTGAAGTTTACATCACAGATTTGCTAAATATTTTCTAAATGTCGACTGTGAAAATGAACACGTTTCTATTAATTGATGTTGTGCCACTAAAACGTCATTTTTTCCTCTGGTGATAAGTAATGTTGGTACTCTCACAGCAGCACAGTTTTATTTATAACGAAGGAGACGTAGTCGTGTTATCCAAGCATTATTAATAAACAAGGAAAGACACTTACAGCCGTTTCACACCGCAAGAGTGAGCGGCGTGTATTTTTCGTACCCATTTAAACTTGTTTTTTTATTATTCAGTTCGGGTGAAAGTTACACTCTAAAAAATGCTGGGTTGTTTTAACCCAACTTTGGGTCAAATATGGACTAACCCAGCCGTTGGGTTAAATTTTTTCATTACATTTTTAACCCAACATTTCGGGTTTGTCCATATTTGACCCAAAATTGGGTTAAAACAACCCAGCATTTTTTAGAGTGTATGGAAGCTTGTATCCACTACTAAATAAAAAAAATAATAATAATAATAATTGCGACTTTTTATCTCACAATTGCGAGATATGAAGTCAGAATTGTGAGAAATAAAGTCGCAATCGCAAGAAAAAAAAACAGAATTGAGACTTTTTTACTCACAATTGCGAGTTTATATAAAATGCTGGGTTGTTTCAACCCAAGTTTGGGTCAAATATGGACAAACCCAAATGTTGGGTTAAAAATGTCATTTAAAATTTGAACCCAACTTCAACTTTCAACTGTCAATTTTTTTTTATTACATTTTTAACCCAACATTTGGGTTTGTCCATATTTGACCCAAACTTGGGTTGACACAAGCCAGCATTTTTTAAGTGGGAATATTCCAGATGAGTTCTTATGGGAAGGTCTAAAATGAGTCTGTGTGTTTGTGAAACGCACGCAGGGTTGTTGCACTGACGGTTACGGGATCGAACTCCTCCTCCGCAGGTCCGAGAACACGAGCCGAACTTTCCCCAGGAGCTCCAGCCTCCGTCGTGACCGTAGGGCTGATGGGACGACCTCCAGATGCAGTGGCCTTTAAAACACCACTGCAACACACACATTCACTAGCATCACTAACACACACCTTTACCATACGTCCTAAACCAGGAGCACGAACACATCATGCCTGCTTTTATTCTAATTCCATATGAATTGACACTTGGAATATACGACATGTTTCACAAAGGATCGTTCTGTGATCGTACTTTTTTAAAAAGCTATATTGTTCTATTAGGAGATTTTAATATTGGTCAATATTGTTTTATTAAAAGATTAAATGTTGGTAAAAAGATATCAAGAGATTTTAATATTGGTCAATATTGTTTTATTAAGAGATTTTAATATTGGTCAATGTTGTTTTATTAAGGGATTAAATATTGGTCAATTTTATATGATTAGGATATTAAATATTGGTCAATATTGTTTTATTAAGATATTAAATATTGGTCAATATTGTTTTATTAAGGGATTAAATATTGGTCAATATTATATTATTGAGATATTAAATATTGGTCAATATTTTTTATTAACAGAATAAATATTGGTTATTATTGTTTCGTTAAAAGATTAAATATTGGCCAGTTTTGTTCTAATAAGAGATTGAAATATTGCTCAATATTACTCTATTAAGAAATCAAATATTGTAAAAAAAATATTAAGAGATTTTAATATAGGTCAATATTGTTTTATTAAGAGATTTTAATATTGGTCAATATTGTTTTATTAAGGGATTAAATATTGGTCAATTTTATATGATTAAGATATTAAATATTGGTCAATATTGTTCTATTAAGAGATTGAAATATTGGTCAATATTTTTTATTAACAGAATAAATATTGGTTATTATTGTTTCGTTAAAAGATTAAATATTGGCCAGTTTTGTTCTAATAAGAGATTGAAATATTGCTCAATTAAGAAATCAAATATTTGTAAATATTGTTTTATTAAGAGATAAAATATTGGTTAATATTGGTTTATTAACAGATTAAGTATTGGTCAATATTGTTTTTTTAAGAGATTGAAATATTTGTTGATATTATTTTATTAACAAAATAAATATCGTTTATTATTGTTTCATTAAAAGATTAAAAATGGGACGGTTTTGTTCTAATAAGAGACTGAAATATTGCTCAATATTGCACTATTAAGAGATCAAATATTTGTAAATATTGTTCTATTAAGATTAATATATATTCAATTAACAGATTTAAATATTGGTCAATATTATTTCAATAAGAGATCAAATATTGGTCAGTTTTGTTTTATTAACAGAATAAATATTGGACAACCTTGTTCTGTATTAAAACTGTATTAATGATGGATTGTCAGAGAGTCCAGACGTGTTTAAGGGATTATGATAATGATCGGTTTTGTTCTAAGTCCGGAAAAGCATCAGTCAAGATATGATCGGCTGTTTGAAGTAAAAAATGTCCGCTTGTCAAAGACGAGTTAATGCGAGTTGAACATTTGCTCCAAAGCACGGTCAGTTTGTTCTTGAGCCAACTGAATATGTAATCATATTATAAATGCTGTGTGATATTGAAGCGTTTGAGGAGAAGTCTGACCTTTCCCGGCGCACACTCGGTGCCGTCGACCGGCGGACCCTTCTTCGTCTTACAGAAGTACTGGTTATCAGGATGACTGCACCACAACTGCTTACACGGGTCATACGTGCGGAACTGGAGGACCAGAAAACACACATTTGGTCATTTAGCAGATGCCTTTGTCCAAAGCAACTTACAAATGCCAGACAAGGGAGGATTAAAGGAAAAATATATATATTTTGTCAGAGGTAAAGTGTCACGGAAGAGAGTTTTGAGTTTGAGTTTTCACATACAGGTGAAATTCGAAAAATTTAAATATTGTGCAAAAGTTCATTTATTTCAGTAATTCAACTTAAAAGGTGAAACTAATATATTATATAGACTCATTACATGCAAAGTGAGATATTTCAAGCCTTTATTTGTTATAATTTTGTTGCTTACAGATATGAAAACCTTTTCACAATATTTGTGGTTTTCATAAGCTGTAAGCAACAAAATTATAACAAATAAAGGCTTGAAATATCTCACTTTGCATGTAATGAGTCTATATAATATATTAGTTTCACCTTTTATGTTGAATTACTGAAATAAATGAACTTTTGCACCATATTGTAATTTTTGTATTTTATCAGAATGCAAGAGAACAATAAACCAATCAATCCCCAGAATCAGAGATACTCACGGCGGTGCACATCTTATAACCCACACCGAAATCAAAGCGGCACTGCTCATCCATGGAGTAGTTTATCCCGGGAAGCTCCGTGAGTTTGGGCCATTTCAGCTCGAACGGATCATCCAGAAGACAGTCGTACGAGCTGAGAGACACACAGCACTTCATCAATGCATTGCTCAAAAATGCTGATCAACTTCATCAAAACATATAAATCCTGCCCGATTCACTCTCATCCCGCATTACTGTCTTCTGTTGGACGCAAACGATACGGATGAGGATGTGTTTATGGGACTGTTGAGAGCAACATATGAGGAGTGCAAGACATTCTTCTCCAGTCATGTGACGCTTTGTGACCGATATGACTTTTATGATCATATGTGGTGCATTTCTGTCCGCAGAGTCAGAAAGAGCACTCTGGGAATATGTGAAACATCTTCTTTGGTGTTAGTAAGCCTGTCACGGATTTTGTGCCGATGTCATAAATAGTTGCAATAAACAATTTAATTCTATTATGTTCATGTCACTTACAGTATTAATTTGAACACAGCATGAAAGTAAATCATATGGGCCTATTTTATTAGAATTTTTAAATGCATTTTTAATATATATATATATATATATTAAAATGCATTTAAAAATTATTAAAATGCATATCATTTAAATTAAAATATATATTATATTAATTTATATTATATATTAAAATGCATATAATTATGATTATGTTTGTGCCAATTAGAGTATTAATTTTCACAGCATTAAAGTAAATCATATGAGCCTATTTTACTATAATTATTAAATGCATTTATATATATATATATATATATATTAAAATGCATTTAAAAATATTAAAATGCATATCTTTTATATTAAATATTAATTTATATTATATATTAAAATGCATATAATTATGATTATGTTTGTGTCAATTAGAGTATTAATTTTCACAGCATTAAAGTAAATCATATGAGCCTATTTTACTATAATTATCAAATGCATTTATATATATATATATATATATATATATATTAAAATGCATTTAAAAAATATAAAAATGCATATCTTTTATATTAAAATATAAATTATATTAATTTATATAGTATATTAAAATGCATATAATTATGATTATGTTTGTGTCAATTAGAGTATTAATTTTCACAGCATTAAAGTAAATCATATGAGCCTATTTTACTATAATTATTAAATGCATTTATATATATATATATATATATATATTAAAATGCATTTAAAAATATTAAAATGCATATCTTTTATATTAAAATATAAATTATATTAGTTTATATTATATATTAAAATGCATATAATTTTTAAATGCATATATATATAAATATATATTAAAATGCATTTAAAAATTACAATAAAATAGGCATATATGATTTACATTAGTTCTGTACAATTTAATAATATTTATATAATTCATTATTTATAATACAATATAATACATTTTTCAAAAGGAGGAAAAGTAGACAACATATCGTACATTTGATGGCATTTTTAAGTGCTTAAATTTTCTTTATTTGGATGTAAAAATGGGTTTATTGCTGTTATCTCAAATAATTGCGATTAGACAGATTAATCAATAATCGTGACAGTCAGACTGAGGAAATATGTCTGGAAATACGTCTCTAACACTTAAACTAACAGAACTGTGAAAACTACAACTTTATACTATATATGAAGAGTTCAGATGCAAAAGCCTCTAAATGCCATTTGAAATTTTCTTCTTGAATGATTTTTATCAAACTTGTATATTTAAGTTCAGTAATTTCACTTAAATAACAATTAATAGGTAATTATCATTGCCATTTAAGTGAAATCACTGAACTTAAATATACAAGCTTGATGAAAATGATCATTCTAGAAGAAAATTTCAAATGGCACTTAGAGGCTTTTGCATCTGAACTCTTCATATATAGTAACTATATATACGGGGATCTAATCAACATAACTTAATTAGCAACCAATGCAGACTGAAAACACAGACAAAAGCAAACATATTAATCTCAGAGATGAAGTGTGTATGCAATGATCTCCAGAAGATGAAGATGAGGCTCTTACTGTATGTATCGGTTGAGCTCCTGTTTGCTGCAGCGGGACCAGTGGTATCTGTGAAACGCGGCCTGGACCAGTGGAGCCATGATGCTGCCCATACTGGTCTCGTCTGAGCACCGGTTCCCCTGGCCGTCGTGCTCCATCCCCAGCCTGAAACATTCAGCACAACCATCACAACACAGCTGAGGATCCTCACACATGTGTCCACTATCCGGCCTAAACACTGTGTGAGATTACAATAAGTGTGTCCTAAAAACAGTAGGCCAGAAGTCCCCGGATGGTCGACTACTTCCAGTGGATTCTCCAAGTGTGGATCTGTGCTCACTATAGAGGCTAATATTACCCACAATCCACTGCGCTTTGGAGGAGGAACTACAAACACGAGTAAATAGTGTCAAAAAACTACAAAACATGGCGGATATGCGCGACCGATGGTGTGAGTGCCTAATCCAAGTTTAACAGACATTTATTTATTTAATGATATCCGTATCTGTAATAACAATAACTTTTAAATGCATCATTATGCACTAATATGAGGAGTCTCTTCTATAAACAGCAGCAGTATGTATTTCTCTCTGATACAGCAGGAAATTAAATTAAATAAAATGTGGAGGATTTTAACTGATTGACAGGTCACATGATCCTTCACAAATCACTCTAATATGATGATCTGATGATCAAGACACATTTATTTGATGAACAGAAAGTTCAAAAGAAAAGCAATTATTTGAAATAGAACCTTTTGCAACATTATAAACGTCTATACTGATCAATTGAACGTGTCCTTGCTGAATAAAAGTAATAATTGTTTATCTTAATGACCCCAAACTTTTAAACAGTAGTGTTAGTGTAATCTCTTAAATCACTTCAAAGATCAAAATGGTCTTACTTTCTTAATTAATTTATGTTCCCAGTCTTAATAAGACAATGTTTTTAAATACTGTTAATAAAAAGGTTTGATGAACACTTTCACCATCCAATCTATTCATCATGAATAAAACATCACCAATTATGATGTGAAACTAGAGCTTTCCGGCAGGTCATGTGACCTCTAGAGACACAGCAAACATTACATCAACAGTCTCCAGTGATGATTCATCATGAGAAAACAGATGATGCACGTCTGTTCTCCAAACCGCACTGCAAAAACTCATTTAATTACTTTCCAGTACATAAATCTGAATCAAGATGCATTTAATGAATATGCAAAGTTATTGAGTCTTGTTTCCTGAAAAAATGAGAGAACAAATATCTGTCAGCGGGTTCAGAAAAATAACCTTGTTTTCCCTCGATGCAATGTTTTGTTATGCATAAACAATCCACATTCTGATGGTTGTTTCCATTAAACTCTTAAATAATTTTGCTTCTCAAGTAAATGCATTTTGATTTAAGAATGCTTATATATTTATTCTGGAAAACAAGACAAAAATGACATAGAAAAGCATCATTTTTTGTAGTTACACTGTAAAAAAATCTTTTCATGATTAGTAATCACAACATTTTTTCTTTTGTCAAATCAACTTAAATAATTTATTTAGTTCAGATAACGTATAATTTTGAGTTTCTGATGATTAAATCATTCTCCTTCATATTAAATATTGGTCAATATTGTTCTATTAAGAGATTAAATATTGGTCAATATTTTTTATTAACAGAATAAATATTGGTTATTATAGTTTCATTTAGAGATTAAATATTGCCCAGTTTTGTTCTAATAAGAGATTGAAATATTGGTCAGTATAAGAAATCAAATATTTGTAAATATTGTTTTATTAAGAGATAAAATATTGGTTAATATTGGTTTATTAACACATTAAGTATTGGTCAATATTGTTTTGTTTTTTTTCAAGAGATTGAAATATTTGTTGATATTATTTTATTAACAAAATAAATATTGGTTATTATTGTTTCATTAAAAGATTAAAAACTGGACTTTTTTTTCTAATAAGAGACTGAAATATTGCTCAATTGTATTAACTCACTTTTTCCATTTCAATGAACTTAAAATTTTAAGGCAACCAGGTTACTTACTTTTTTAAGTTAAACCAACAATATTTTTTTACAGTGTATATATATATATATCTTGTATCTGGCAGAGTGGTAAAAGCAGCAAGTGTTTGTCCTGTCCTACAGGAGGCGCTATCGAGCAGCCCTAATGAGCTGTAATTATGATGTGCATCCAAATCATTTATTCACGCTGAGCTGTTTTAATGCACATTAGACACATAATAGATGCTTTATGTATTTATCATTCTCACGCTGCTGCACTAAATGATGTTATATTAAACCGGCTGAATGAGCAGCGCTTTATCGCCATATTTCAGAAACTGAAGACAAAATACATGCAAATTAGTGCATTTTACAATTACAACATAATTACAAAACATGTCTCCAACTCACGAATTCTCCTGCTAATCACAACACTCCTCTCGTAAACATGAGAAATGACTGGAAATACATATATATTCCTCTTGCAAAAAGACCAGCCAAGGAAAATAGACATCTTCAGCCAATATTATTAAAAAGATTTTGTAAGCATATTGCGTAGTTGTGCTGAAAAACAAGAGAGAACCAATGAAATATTAATATTATTAATATTAACGTTTGCTTTTTCCTGTCCGCTTTTTTTTTTCTTTTGGAAAATAATTTTGTAAGATAGATCCTTTAACCAGGTTTAGTGTTTTGTTCTTACCTCATATTTAAAGTATTTAAACAATATAGGCCTAATTTCACAGACAGGGCTCAGATTAATCCAGGATTCGGCCTTATAGTCAAGTAGCTTTAATAAACGTGCCAATAAACTAGTGAAATACATATATCTATAACTCACACACAATACACGCATATATGCATACATACACATAACACGACAAAATTGAATGACAATTACAGTAATAGAAAAATATATATATATATAATCAGCACATAAAAATAAAATAGTTTCTATATTAAAAATTTAGAACAGCAGTTAAATGGGCTTTTAAATATGTTTAAAAGTTTATTGCTAGATGGGAAAAGCTGTTCCATAATTTGGGACCCCTAAATCTGATAGTAAATTGACCTCTGCCTTAAAAAAAAACATTGCTGGTGTGTATCTTGAGACATATTTTAAGAGATGCTTTTAGATAAAACAGATCAAACATGCATTTCAGTCCAGGACTAGATTAAGCCTCTCTGAGAATACATTTAATTTATTTCACTAATTCAACTTAAAAGGTGAAACTAATATATTATATAGACTCATTACATGCAAAGTGAGATATTTCAAGCCTTTATTTGTTATAATTTTGATGATTATGACTTACAACTTATGAAAACCTTTTCACAATATTTGGGGTTTTCATATCTATAAGCTATAATCATCAAATTTATAACAAATAAAGACATTAAATATCTCACTTTGCATGTGATGAGTCTATATAATATATTAGTTTCACCTTTATTACTGAAATAAATGAACTTTTGCAGGATATTGTCATTTTTTTAGTTTGAAAAGCGGATGTAAACTCACACGTGTCCGGTTTCGTGCGCCACCACAAACGCGGAGGAGAAGCCGTCCTCGTGGTTCAGCGTGCAGCTTCGAAGCGGGTGACACATGCCCGTAACCGGGGCGTAACCTGGGACACACATCAAAGACAAACTGTGATCAACTGGAATGTGGGACGTTCTAGAACTCAGATCAGTTTCAATAGGAACGTCATGGATTCCTTCAGTTCAAAGAGACGCCGGGTCACACACACACACACACGTGCACTTCTCCAACCTCAATGTTCCTGCCTTCTTTTAAAGGATTAGTTCACTTTTAAAAAAACTTTTGCTGATAATTTACTCACCCCCGTGTCATCCAAGATGTCCATGTCTTTCTTTCCTCAGTCGAAAAGAAATGAAGGTTTTTGATGAACACATTCCAGGATTTTTCTCCATATAATGGACTTCAATGGGGTCCAAACGGTCCAAGGTCCAAAAGAGAGTTTCAGTGCAGCTTCAAATGTCTTTAAACGACACCAGACGATGAATAAGGGTCTTATCAAGCGAAACGAGCAGATATTTCAAAACTTATTCCAAAAATGTAACTTTTCTAAGGACAAATGCTAGTCTTGCTCTATTCTGTGAGGCACGTTTGTAACGTCACGTAATACGTAATTACGTTCAAAAGGTCACGGGCGACGTAGCCGGAAGTACAGAATCAAAATGTTTTACCTTTTAATTCCTTTTTTGTAAACGGCGTTTGAGTTGGTTTGCACGTTCAACCTATGCGTTCAACTTGTAAACACTGACTCTGTACTTCCGGCTACGTCGCCCGTGACCTTTTGAACGTAATTACGTATTACGTGACGTTACAAACGCGCCTCATAGAATAGAGCAAGGCTAGCATTTGTCCTTAGAAAAGTTACATTTTTGGAATAAGTTTTTAAATAACCGCTCGTTTCGCATGATAAGACCCTTATTCATCGTCTGGAGTCGTTTAAAGACATTTGAAGCTGCACTGAAACTCTCTTTTGGACCTTGAACCGTTTGGACCCCATTGAAGTCCATTATATGGAGAAAATCCTGGAATGTTTTCATCAAAAACCTTAATTTCTTTTCGACTGAGGAAAGAAAGACATGGACATCTTGGATGACATGGGGGTGAGTAAATTATCAGCAAAAGTTTTTTCAAAAGTGAACTATTCCTTTAAGAGCAATTCTGAACTTAAAGGGATAGGTTCACCCCAAAATGTAGCCGCTGTAGACACTCGGACTATTTTAACGATGTCTTTAATAACTTTTCCGGCAAGTTTCAGTTACAATAGAAGCCTATGGAGGAGTGAGACCGCTCTCAGATTTAATTAAGAATATCTTTATTTGTGTTCTGAAGATGAATAAAAGTCAAAACACAAGGGAGAGTTTATATTTTGGGGTGAACTCTCTCTTTAAATTGTGATTTTTCAAGAGAGAACCATTCTCTGTTTTTCTTGCTCTGTTTCAAAACCAAGTGAGTTGTCGCATTAGGCATCACATCTGAAAGCTGCTCAGAAAGGTATTATAGTGCCTTCTTTTGCACACAGAAACAAGGAAATCCCAGAATGCACTGAGAAAAAACGTAGAGCAAATGCAAAGTTTTGGGTCGGACTGCAAAGCTGCATTATTTGATCAAAAACACTGCAATTGATATTTTTATTTATTTATTTAAATCATCTGTTTTCTATGTGAATATACAGTAAAGTGTAATTTATTCCTGTGATTTTCAGCATCATTACTCCAGTCTTCAGTGTCACATGACCCTTGATGATGATCTGATGTAATACAAATTTGCTTGTTGAATGACATGCAATGCATTTGAAATATACATTATAAACGTCTTCATTAAGTATTAATTTCCTACAGACCCCAAACTTGACCGATGCATATTCCATTCATCCATTCAATTAATGAAAAACGTAATATTAGTACGCAGTTATACTTGTGTTGTTGTTTTAAAGCAAAGCTGCATTATATCTGAGTGTCTAAAAAGACAACAACTCCTCAAACACTGTGACGTTTAAATCAGAAGCTGCACGAGCAACCCGAAAAGCTTTACCCATCAATCCCACACACACACACACACAGAGAGAGAAGACACTCGATCAAGAGATGTGCAGCGCTCGAGCTTTAGTCGTCTCACGGGTTAAACTCTTCGGATGAAATGTTCATGCTCTTGAGATCACCGGACAGTCTTTGGCATGCAGGTGAAAAGCAGAAGATGCAGATCATGAGAAGCGTGTTTTAAAGCATCAGTGATAACTAGGCTGATCGTTTGATCATCACATGTTTAACACGGTGTCGTTCAGCCATGTCGAGTGATGAGGATTATTGGATTTTTTGCATAACCAAACAACACATATTTAGCCAGCCGGAGGGTTGCAGAGAAACAAGCACATCTGCTGCTATAGCGCTGATCTGTCCTCACACACACACACACACACACACACACACACGTCCTGCAGGAGAACCCAGCTCTCGCATTGCCCTGGAAAAGCGTAGCGTTGTTAATGCTGTAATCACAGTGATTAGATGACATTAAAGACATCTTTGCCCGCGAACAACCATAAATATAGTATTGCCATAAACTTAGCAAACATAGCAAGACAAGTTCACAATTTTTTTTAGATTTCACGCAAAGTGTGTCATGCATTTGTCTTTTTTTTTTTTAGTTTAGGGGAAATAAAAGCTAAATACAGAAATTATTTTATGTACTTTATTATTATATTATTGCATTATAATAATAAATAATAAATTAACATTTGTTCATAGTCAAAAGCTCAACTTGACCCTACTGTTAAATTTAAACAATTATTTTTTATAATTTTACATTTTTAAAAATATATTCTCCTTTAATTATATATATATATATATGGTTTATTTTAGAAAATAATTCAGTACTTGAATTTATTGCTAGAAAATAATGTTTCTATTTTTATTTTCTAATTTGATATATTTTTCTATATAATAAATATATCGATATTTATATTAATATATATATTATATAATATAAAATGTGTTAAATTAGAAAAATAATATATATATATATATATATATATATATATATATATATATATATATATTAGGGCTGTGCAAAAATTAATTGCGATTAATCGCATCCAAAATAAAAGTCCATTCAAATAAAATTGTTTACATAATATATTTGTGTGTGTTATAATTATTTTGTATATATAAATACCTATGCATGCATGTATATATTTAAGAATTATTTGCACTTAAATTCTGTATATATAAATAAATACATAATCTATATTATATAAATAAAAATATTTTATATATGAATAACACATTTTCTTAAATATATACATGCATGTGTGTGTATTTATATCTAAAAATAATTATATACAGCACACACAAATATATTATGTAAACACAGACTTTTATTTTGGATGCGATTAATCGCAATTAATCCTTGCACAGCCCTAATATATATATATATATATATATATATATATATAAATGTTTATTACTAGAAAATAATAAAAACACACATTATGGTTTTAAACTGTATCATTCAATTTTTCATTAGAGGGTTGCAAAGACAATAAAAAAAAAAGTATTGATGTAATATTTATTGTGAACCCTGCAGTAGATGAGCAACATCTGACGGTGAAGGACAACGATGTGACGGCTATAAACCAGGAGATCCACTAATCTCAGGCTCCAAACCCTCCAGCGCAGGAGTCACCGTACGCCTCTGCCTATCACTGGCCCTGGATCAGCGCTAAAGCTCGCGACGGGAGTGTGATGTTTGCCCTCGGGGGTGAAGGGTCGTCGGATGATGTTATGAGCACAACAGAGAGCGTGGCGTAGCAACAGCAGACGAGTGAGACACATCTTCTACACATCACACATGAGTCTCAAAGCCAAACACACATCCATCAGAAACCAGTGCCTGAATCCCTGACGAGAGCAGGACGGAGCGTGGGACCTGTGTGTGATCAGAGCGTAAAACACTCCTCATATCCTGAAGCTGATGTGTGAATCGCTGCAGAACAAGACGTTTATTGTGAAGGAAAATGAAAGAAACACTTTAAAAGCAAAAGGAAGTTTTAAATCCTACAGAAATAGATGATTGTTTGTGTTAATGCTGACAGGTAATGTGATTCTCTAAAGTTAACTATCATCCAAGACTTGAAGTTAGTGAAGAAAACATATAGGAATATTTTGCATTTAACGTAAACACATTTGCACAATCTAGAAGAGTAGGGCCCTGTGAAAGAAATCCGATAGATTTTTTTCCCAAATTCCATTTTATTTTTTCACTTATTAAAATTAAAATTGAAACTTATTCAATTTAACAGCAATTTATTAAGAATTTAGCACAAATTTAATTTTAAGGCCTTATGAGATCATTTTATTTTTCCCATTAAAAAAAATCTGGATTCTAATTTAATGTTTTAATAAAATTTTAATAAACAAAAGCATGTCTATTTAATTTAATTAATAAAAAAAACTTTTTTAAGACATCCCTTTTCCCCAGAAATTCTGTGTATTTTAATTCATCTTTTAATCAAATGAAAATTAAACCCTTTTTTGGCAAACAAAGTGCTGCATAACAGAGGTTTTATTCTAAAATGAAAACATGGAAGAAAATCTTTACATTTATTAATTTCTTAATTCATTTTATTATTATAAGATGTACATTCTACTGTACAACAGTAATATATTTCTGTCACAATTTCTTCAAGTTAAACCAAACTTTTATTTTGACGGGTTGCAGTGATGACCTTAAAGTTTTAATGACTGAATTCCACGATTACATCTGTGTTTTCTGCATCGCGGAAATCATTGGGCCCTCTTTTTTTTTAAATAAATTATTTTATTTTTAAATAAATAAATCTTAAATAAAATAAACCACAAAAAGGGACCACTTGATGGATGTTTTTTTTATTCAGACCAAATTAAATTAGTTTTCTACCCTGATTAAGATGCCTAGTTAAGATGCCTAACGTTTTTACTACTTATTTTAAATAGCATGCTTGCAAGGATAACTTTAAAATTGGAGATTATAAATCAGGTTAATTTGATTGAGATAGTATCAGATTAGTATTGTTGAGAGCGCACGGCTACTGATAATCATGTTTTCTTTTCCTCTACATGCCAAAAACTCTCCTTCGCAACACACAGTAGCGCTCAAAGAGTATTTTTGGTTGCTACGAGTTAGCATGGATGCCCAGCGTACAGGTGTGTGAGTCATTTAGCAGGTGTGTATGTGCTGGGCATCCGTTGGAGAACAGAAGCGTATAGAAGCACTTACTCTGCACAGCCTCGATCGAGAGAAACACAGTACCTTGCATACCTGCGGGACCAAAGTCTTGCCTGGTGAGGAAGATTGCGTGGTCGTGATGCTCGGCATGATCGGGGTCAAGTCTCTGCTGGGTGTTCGCCCAACGACAAACCTGTTCTAGACTCCGGGAGGGGTTCCCTCGCTCGATCAGGCTGATGGACTACAACACAGAACAGCCGAAACATCAGGAACATGTTAGTCCGGACTAGTCTATGACAGCTAGGCTACGCTAGTGGCTTGTGGATAAAGGCGGCTGTTAAAGGCATATACGTATATTTTGTGGCAAGAAAAAAAAGAAAAAGAAATCAATTAAGTTAAATTAAACTAAAATAATGTTAAAAATACAATAAAGTTAAATAAAATAAACAATAAAATACAATAAAATAATAAATATAGTAAAATAAAGTTACATTCAATAAAAAATAAAATAAAATAAAGTTAAATAAAATAAAATGAGTAAAATGTTGTGTAATGCTAGGCTACGCTGGTGGGTTGTGGATAAAAGTGTCTGTTTAAAGGTATACATGAAAATGTACATTTTGTGGCAAGAAAAGAAAAAGAAATGAAATTATGTTAAATTAAACAAAAATAAAGTTAAATTAAAACTAAATATAAAAAATTAAATTAAATAAAAAATAAAGTTAAAAAAGAAAATAAATTAAGTTGAATTAAATAAAAAATCAAATCAAATCAAATCAAATGAATAAAATGGTGCGTAATGCTAGGCTACGCTGGTGGGTTGCGGATAAAATCATCTGTTGAAGGCATACATACATGTAAATTTTGTGGCAATAAAAAAGTGATTAAATAGCATTAAATAAATTAAAAATGAAATTAAAATGATATTTAAATGAAGTTAAATTATAAATTAAATACAATAAAAAATATAATAAAATGAAATAAAATTAAGTTAAATTAAATTAACAATTAAATAGTTAAATTAATTTGAATGAAAATTTAAATAAAACAATAAAAAACTGAAATAAAATAAAAAATAAATAAAATAAAAATTTCAATTCAATAAAAGAAACTAAAATAAAATTAAGTTGAATAAAATAAAATAAATTAAAATAAAAAGATGTGTAATGCCGGCATGTGTATGTCCTGGAGCAGAACTAGTTGATAAGCTCCGGTTCAGACCAGACTAAACATAAAAACAAATGTTTGCCTGCAGTCTGGACTGATCATTACCACATGAGAAACTGAGTGAACAAACTCTCTATGAGAAACAAACACTCTAAAGTCTGCGTGATCACAAGGATGTTTGACACAAATAAGGGATGATATGCAGTCAACCGGTCATTATCGTAAAATAAACCCTTACGGGACGACTAGTGCCCTGATGCTCGGGACTGCATATTATCCTGCCGGTAACATACAAACACATCAATACATGGACATCACATTTTATTTTGTAAGAAGAATAAATTAGCTACTAAATAAACAAGATAAATCGAGACTCAGGATATATGAGCTATACTGGGACCAGCCACCGGGGGCGATCAAGACTCAGGGTTTATGAGCTATACTGGGACCAGCCACCGGGGGCGATCGAGACTCTGGGTTTATGAGCTATACTGGGACCAGCCACAGGGGGCGATCGAGACTCTGGGTTTATGAGCTATACTGGGACCAGCCACCGGGGGCGATCGAGACTCAGGGTTTATGAGCTATACTGGGACCAGCCACCGGGGGGCGATCGAGACTCAGGGTTTATGAGCTATACTGGGACCAGCCACCGGGGGCGATCGAGACTCAGGGTTTATGAGCTATACTGGGACCAGCCACCGGGGGGCGATCGAGACTCTGGGTTTAAGAGCTATACTGGGACCAGCCACCGGGGGGCGATCGAGACTCTGGGTTTATGAGCTATACTGGGACCAGCCACCGGGGGCGATCGAGACTCTGGGTTTATGAGCTATACTGGGACCAGCCACCGGGGGGCGATCGAGACTCTGGGTTTATGAGCTATACTGGGACCAGCCACCGGGGGCGATCGAGACTCTGGGTTTATGAGCTATACTGGGACCAGCCACCGGGGGCGATCAAGACTCAGGGTTTATGAGCTATACTGGGACCAGCCACCGGGGGCGATCGAGACTCTGGGTTTATGAGCTATACTGGGACCAGCCACCGGGGTGCGATCGAGACTCTGGGTTTATGAGCTATACTGGGACCAGCCACCGGGGGGCGATCGAGACTCTGGGTTTAAGAGCTATACTGGGACCAGCCACCGGGGGGCGATCGAGACTCTGGGTTTATGAGCTATACTGGGACCAGCCACCGGGGGGCGATCGAGACTCTGGGTTTATGAGCTATACTGGGACCAGCCACCGGGGGCGATCGAGACTCAGGGTTTATGAGCTATACTGGGACCAGCCACCGGGGGCGATCGAGACTCTGGGTTTATGAGCTATACTGGGACCAGCCACCAGGGGGCGATCGAGACTCAGGGTTTATGAGCTATACTGGGACCAGCCACCAGGGGGCGATCGAGACTCAGGGTTTATGAGCTATACTGGGACCAGCCACCGGGGGCGATCGAGACTCAGGGTTTATGAGCTATACTGGGACCAGCCACCGGGGGCGATCGAGACTCTGGGTTTATGAGCTATACTGGGACCAGCCACCGGGGGGCGATCGAGACTCTGGGTTTATGAGCTATACTGGGACCAGCCACCGGGGGCGATCGAGACTCAGGGTTTATGAGCTATACTGGGACCAGCCACCGGGGGCGATCGAGACTCTGGGTTTATGAGCTATACTGGGACCAGCCACCAGGGGGCGATCGAGACTCTGGGTTTATGAGCTATACTGGGACCAGCCACCAGGGGGCGATCGAGACTCAGGGTTTATGAGCTATACTGGGACCAGCCACCGGGGGCGATCGAGACTCAGGGTTTATGAGCTATACTGGGACCAGCCACCGGGGGCGATCGAGACTCTGGGTTTATGAGCTATACTGGGACCAGCCACCGGGGGCGATCGAGACTCAGGGTTTATGAGCTATACTGGGACCAGCCACCGGGGGCGATCGAGACTCTGGGTTTATGAGCTATACTGGGACCAGCCACCAGGGGGCGATCGAGACTCAGGGTTTATGAGCTATACTGGGACCAGCCACCAGGGGGCGATCGAGACTCAGGGTTTATGAGCTATACTGGGACCAGCCACCGGGGGCGATCGAGACTCTGGGTTTATGAGCTATACTGGGACCAGCCACCAGGGGGCGATCGAGACTCAGGGTTTATGAGCTATACTGGGACCAGCCACCAGGGGGCGATCGAGACTCAGGGTTTATGAGCTATACTGGGACCAGCCACCAGGGGGCGATCGAGACTCAGGGTTTATGAGCTATACTGGGACCAGCCACCAGGTGGCGATCGAGACTTTCATAATCTCACGTGTCTCCACAGTCAATAGTGTCACATAAGTTTGCAATCAAAAGTCAATATGAGGTCAAACATTTTTCATTAAATGATCTGAGCTGCTCCACATTCATGCTATAGCTCTAGGCGTCTTTGCTGGATGACAACTATTGACTCGTTTTATTTTCATTTCATTTAGCAGAATCATCTGACAAAAGAATGTTTTGCTAACGTTCCCATTCAGATATTATTATTATATATATATAAATGTTATTTCTGAATGCTTTTGGAACATTCAAAAATGTTACAGTCTTTTAAAGTTTTTTTTCTTGGTTATTCAAACGCTCACAGAACATTCCATCATTCTTCAAACATTACGGAACGTTACTTTTGAATGGTCTCTGAACATTCCGAAACAAGTTGTTACATTTAAAAAACGTCAGATGAACGTCCAACTGAAACTTTTTAGGAAAACAACGTTCCATGAACTGGGTATAAATAATGTTTTTGTGCTAACGTTTTGAGAACATTATTACAGACCAGATAACGTTTTATAAACTTTACAGGGAAGAACGTTAGTTCGCATAACGTTGAGAGAACCTTGCCACAATGTTTCCTTTCAGACAGCAGAACACGAGAGAGGTCTCTGAGCACCAGCGCTCCTCTGGGAGAACGTGGGCTATTTGAGGACACTTCGCTGTTTGTTTAGCATGAATACCCGCCGGTAAAATCCCATCTGAGACCGAGCTGAAGCTGAAATTCGATGACTGACTGGCTTTCTGTTCGGCTTCCAAAATATACCAACAACTCACTGTGACACAAGCAGACTAAACACAGCAAACCCCAGCGGGCATGAAATCACTGAGCCAGAACAGACACAATGATCATCCATCATCACAACACACACGTTTACAGCCCAAAAAACACTCCAGATCACACGCAAAACTCAAACAGAATGACATTAAATATTATATTAATATATTTATTATAGGGCTGTGCAAAAATTATTTGCTATTAATCGCATCCAAAATAAAAGTCTGTGTTTACATATATTTGTGTGCTGTGTATAATTATTTTGTATATATAAATACCTATGCATGCATGTATATATTTAAGAATTATTTGCGCTTAAATTTTGTATATATAAATAAATACATAATCTATATTATATAAATATAAATATTTTTTATATGAATAACACATTTTCTTAAATATATACATGCATGTGTGTGTATTTATATATACAAAATAATTATATACAGCACACACAAATATATTATGTAAACACAGACTTTTATTTTGGATGCGATTAATCGCAATTAATTTTTGCACAGCCCTAATTTATTATACTTAAATATACAATTAAGCCATTTTAAGAGTATCAACAAAAGACAATGGGATAAATAATTTACAATTACAATGTTTGTTTCAAAACTTGTGAGTGACTGTACAGGTGTGTGTGTGTATACTGTATATTTAATATTATTATACATTTATACATTTAATATTTCAGTAACACTTTACAATAAGGTTTCATTAGTTAACATTAACAAAGAATGAACAATACTTCTAGAGCATTTATTAATCTTAGCTTATGTTATTTTCAGCATTTACTAATGCATTATGAAAATCAAACGTGTTTGTTAACATTAGTTAGTCGGCACAAACATGAACAAAAATCTGTAAAACTAACATTAACAAAGAATAATAAATACTGTTCATTAGTTCATGTTAGTTAATACATTATCTACTGCTAATAAAGGAGACCTTATTGTAAAGTGACACCAGCGGTTTAGTGTGTGTTTTTGAAATGTCACTATAGAACATGCATTAAATATATTGTAAATAAATAATTTACAATATCAAGGCTTTTTTTCTTCAAGGTGGCAGCCAATTGTAAAAACATTTGCAAAAAAATCAACATTTAAACAATTGTTAATTATTTATTTTTTCTAATATACTTAAAATGTCTTAAAATATATCTTAAAATACGACTAAAATAAGATTATAAGAGTATAGTGGCGTGCAGGACGAGGCCGGTGGCGTGATTGATAATGAACGACTCGTATCTCTCACGGAGGAGCGACGACAGTGAAGGATGAGAGAGGACCAGGCCTGCACTACTGTTGTGGTTTTTTTGTATTTACTTATTTTATTATTAAAAGTTGTTGAGTGTATATGTATATAGGTGATTTGGATAAAAATGCTTCAATTTAGCATTTTTATCTAATTTAATACAAACTTTTTGTCATTATAATGTCAGCCTAGCAATTTAAGCGAACATGAATTTAAGAACGTCTTAGGCATTGCGAATTTAATAACAGCAGCATTTTAAGAAAGCATAATTGTGCAAATATAAAAAAAATTACATTTTTGTTAAAATCTTAATGCTTTGAAGGCTTTGTTCATTTCCAGGTTTAAGCTGAATTTTTACTCAGTGCTTAAAATCATAAATCACATTTTACTCAGTGTAAACTCACTGCAGTTTGACGTCTTGCCATCTAAAATGACGGACAGCATCTACAACTGCACAATGGATTTATGAAGACAATTCATACTCTTCAGCACTGTTACTTTTGCATCTCTCAACCTCCAGCCAATCGTGCGAGAGGGAGGGACATACGTGCGGTGACAAGAAACTTGTGTTTATAAATGCTGTCAAAAGTGCCTTTAGCTTGGATAAAGCAAAGGGAATTAAAAATAATTGTACACAAGAAAACATGAGTGCTCTAAATTGGAATCAACATAAAGTCAATCTGCAGTAATGGATTAATGCAGCGTCTGATGTAATGAGGCCACACACACACACACACACACACACAGAATCAGTGTGTGGATTCACCCTGGAGTGTCAGCATTAATCTTTCAAGACACACAGCAGAGAGTCAGGTGGAAAACTACCACACACCACAGTTTATAAGCTTGTTTGATTGACAGCACAAATGCATTACTCACTGACCAGAAGATGCATTGATTTCACTTTCTACTCTACTTCATCTTTGCTGAAGGGAAAATAAATACTTTCAGTTCCTCTCCACATCGGTATTGGTTCACAGAGAGGCCTGAATTGTGTGTTCGCAAATCCTTCAAAGCCCAGAAGGGACGTGGAGAGAGCGGGTTGAGAAACTGTGCCTTCACCTTCAAAACTTTTGATTTCACTTTCAAAACCTTGCATTTTATAAATTAACATTTTTATTTCAAATGCAAAAGAGGATGCAGGACGTTTTGCAAGTGAATGCAAAGTATCGGAAAGTAATTTTCCTCCCGTCTCATTTTGTTTTCATCACCTTGACCGTTCAGTGGCATGTAGTTTGAGGCTACGTTCACACTGCAGGGCTTAATGCTCAATTCCGATTTTTTGAAAAAATTCGATTTTTTTGCAAGGCCGTTCACATTTCCAATTAAATGCGACCTTTTGTGATCTCCTGTGTGAACGTTAAATGACCCAGAAGTGACCCGCATGCGCAGAAGAGTAATCAACGGTCCAAGACGTCACTTGTTGTTTGCAGAATAGTTCTTTTTTTCATATGTTGCGAGCTTTTGTTTTATTATTATTATTGCCACACCCCATATACAAACACAGACAATAATTATTTTATCGACGGGCAGTTTGCACATAAATGTAAGATTTTTCCGATCCTCACCGACCTCGTCATAAAACCCGTTTAATTGATAGTGCGTGTCCGCGGCGCTCCTTGCTTTGTCACCGGCGGCCGCGGTGTTGCCAGATTGGGTGGTTATTCGCTATATTTTAAGGCATGTTCACATGTGTTTTAGCCAGGTTTTCGCTTGGAAGGCTCTATATTTGGCACCCTACTGTACAAAGTTATACTGACAGAGAGCGCACGTTCACATACACCAGAATGAACGTGTTCACAGTAATGTTCATTAGGCAGTAATACAGTATGTTTATTTCGGGCGAACGTGAATAATATGATACGCGAAAATATGAACGCGTTCATGCACTATCGTTCATTGAACGCGTTCAGGCACAACACTGGGGAAGAGACACGTCTGCAGTGGCCCAGTGAGGAAAGAGTTAGCGTGTATGGGCTGGCTACAGGTGCTTGCAATGGCGTGCGGGTCGGATATATGTGACCTGGCCGTTCAGATTGAAGTCGCATTTCAAAAGATCGGATACATTTAGACCACATACCCAAGTGGCCTGGGTCGCATTTGAAAAGATCGGATCTGTGTCGTTCAGACTGTCATGAAAAAATCAGATACAGGTCGCATAGGGGCAAAAAAATCGGAATTAGGTCGTTTCAGCCTGCAGTGTGAACGTAGCCTTAAGGCCAATTTATACTTCTGCGTCGAGGGTACGCCGTAGTGTACGGCGTTGGCTTCGCACGTAGGCGACGCCGTCGTGAGCATTTATACTTCTGCGTTCAGGTATTGGTTGCTCTGCAGTATTGCTCCGAAACGCTAGTTGGCGGCGGAGGGTTTTAATGTTCCACTGTGTTTAGATTCCTCGCGGCTAGGTTACTACAAGCAATAGCGACTGAAAGAGAGTGGATCATGTTGGAGTTGGAGCTTATTGGGGTGGAAAAACAGTTCATTTTAGTGAAATTACTAAAACTGAAAGGCAGAAATGACAGAAGACGTCGGAGGAGATGGTACGTGCGGAAATGCGTAGGAGGAAATACGACGCTACCAAGCCGACCAATCACCGATCTTGCGGTCCGCGTCGTCGCGACGTGTAGTTACATTTTTGAAGAGGTGCGCGTCAGGCAACGCGGAAGGGTACGCGGTATGGGACGCGTCTGTGCGTATGCTACGCCGTACCTACTGCGCGCACCCTACGCAGAAGTATAAATTGGCCTTTAGTCACTAGCCGCGTTTCCACTGCCGGGCCAGGGCCGGGCCGTGCTAGTGCGTGCCAGGGCCAGTCGCGTTTCCACTGTCACTTCCGGGGCTTGATCGGGGCTTCCTCAGGGCCAACGGCCAGGATTTCTGGCCCGTCGAATACCTTGGGCCAGAGGGGGCCAGCTCGGGCTAGAGGCGTGCTCAAGGTAAAAGGCGGAGTTTATCGGTGTTATGGAACGTTATGATCTGAAGCAAGATGCACATAGGGATGTCCATGTTTAACCGATTAACCGTTTAAAATTGCATAACATTTTAATTTGAACGTATAGGCCTATGCCAAATGCTGCGCAACAATATATAGGCTAGCTATATCGACGAATTTTCAGACATTTGTTTGATTTTTTTTGCCCCTTAAACATTTAAAATATTTGACAAATTAATATGAAAAAAATATATATTTTACTGGTTTTCTGAGGCCAAATTAGAACCTGGAAATGATATTTTCCCCGCAGTGCTGAATGAGAAGAGACGTAACCACAGCCTACAGAAAGGGGATTTGATTTATAGGCTATAAATGTGTCTGATAATAAAATAATATAAAATAACGAGGCATTAATTGTTTATTAATAAACTATTGTTTTCTAAATGATTTTCGGCTAAAAACATATCTCCATCTCCGGATGCACATTTAGAGAGAAATTAAGCAAACATAGAAGATAGTGGCTTTCGATTCGAATTTGTTCGTTTTAAATTGGACATTTAAAGCTTTAATCTACAAAGGATATAACCCCTGTAGACTAAAGCTTTAAATGTCCAAATTAAAACGAACAAATTCGAATGCGGTGGCTGTTTCAGGTCTCGCGCTTCAGTTCACGGAGATCATGAAGCGCGCCTTGATTAATTGTTAAAGCACAACGTTTTCTTGTTATAAATAAATGTATTTGCGAATAATGTATTATTATTTTCTGTATGACCAGAAATTAAAGAGTATTTTAAGTTGTTTCCACTAAAAGAAATGCAATGAAACTGTTCACATGGGCGTCTCGCAGCCATCAGTGCTCCACACTATGCGCTGATATTTGTCAAAAATATTGTGTTTATTTGTGCTCTGTTCCTTTTTTGGATAAAGGCGTCTTCTACATAGGCTATGCAGCCTAATAAAATGTTACAATAATGATGATGATGGTTATTATTATTATTTGCAGACACGGAGTTTTTGTGAAATGGACGTTTTGCTTATTTTCAATTGGCAATTTCAGTTTGAAGGGTGATGGAAATGCGGCTTTAACTGCTCCGTACTTGCTGCGTTTTATTTCTATAAATTAATTTCGTTTCAAATGGGGTCCAATCAGTTATTAAAGGTGTTAAAAATTTACTCTGTATCTCGAGGTTGCTGCGCGCACACTATGCACCGAGTATTAACCGATGGGCCTCGGTTAACGATTAATGAATAACTTGAAAACGTGCCCGCAGCCCTACTTGTTATATCGCGCAAAAAATCGCTGCTTGAAATGGAGAATCGCCTGTACTGGTCTCGGGACACTATTGCAGCCACTACGGCAGTTGAGTTAATATACATGCTATCTTCCTAATTTAAAAAATAAATTAATTCATAATACCCGCTGAAATGGGTTGGGTTTAATGACGTTTGATCCTGAAAGGCGTGTTAGGGGTGGGGTCTGGGGCAGCGCTGTGGGGCTACTGGCCCGGCAGTGGAAACGCAAGCCCGGTGCTTGAGGCCCGAGGCCACTAGCTCGGCCCGGCTCGCTGTTAGCTCTGGCCCAGCCCTAGCCCGGCAGTGGAAACGCGGTTACTGTGTAACATCGGAGAACTCTATTACACACGTCCTTCTCTGATATCGGAGTGTGTTTTACAGCAGCGTCTTTCAGATGGCTAGTTATTCGCCAAATAATTACCATACTATTTTACAGAACGCTTTAATAACTGCTCTTTAACTCTTTCCCCGCCAAACACGGAATTTTCCGTGTTTAATGAAAAAACGCATCTGCGCCAAACACAGAATTTTCCGGGTATCCGTGTTTTAGGTGGTATACGGTAAGGAAGACCCGCGCGCATGTCCTGAATGAGTGCGCAACTCTTTGATCAGAGAAACAGATCGCAATCGTCTCAAACAGTGGAGTAGTGAGAATGTATCAGACAGACAATGCAGAGGTATATGGCTGAAGTACTGGAGGTTAATGGACTCGGAGTCCGATCACTCTTTATTTGATAATTCTGAATCTGATCGGGACGAAGTAGTCAGTGAGAGAGATGCACATGTTCATGCTAGCCATGGACGTGCCGCAGATAGATCGTATAATATTATGACACTATAATATGTATGTGTGTGTGCAGGCATTTATGTGTGGCTGTCTAAATATGAAGGTGTAATTGTCAAATTATTTCTCTCTTTGTGCACATTTACCACATTGTAATATGTATTTGTGTGTGTGTGTGTGTCTAGGCCTGTTTATTGTAATTCCAATTATTCATTATTCACAGGTAGAACACAGAGAGGCAGAAGTTTTATTGCAAAAGTTACATTTCCCTTACATCCTGGGAAATTTGATATATTTTACATTTATTTTATGTTTTTAATTTATTTTGGAAAGTTTTATATATGAAGGAAACAACATCTGAATGTATTCTGCTTTTAAATGCACTTGTTTGATAAAAACACCTTTTTCTCAGTTTTTTGTCCAAAATGTTGTGTTTTTGACAAAACCTACCTCTGTTCAAGAGGCAATAAAAAAAGAACAGATGAAGATAAAATAAAAACGTTTTTTTGCCTAAAAGCAGAGGCTCAGATCTTTATTTTTATATATATCATCTTCATATATTCATGGAAGAAAATATTCAGCGGGGGCATTCAAATTTAGCGAAAATCGTCAAAAACCCTGGCGGTGGCTGGCAACTTTTTTTAAAAACGCTGGCGGGGAAAGAGTTAAAGGGATAGTTCACTTTGAAATTAATGTTTGGTGTGTTTTATCTTACCTCAAGGGCATCCAAGATGTAGGTGTGTTTGTTTCCACAGCATTTTCACTTTTGACATTTTTCAGTCAAACCGTTGTTGTCTATCAGTCATATAATGGAGGTCTATGGTCACCACCTCAAAGAGCATGCACAGAGAAGTCCAGATTAAACATGATTTAATGACTCGTACATGTAAGTACACACTGATGGCCTAAGACACGAAACGAGCGGTTTGTGTGAGAAAACCAACAGTATTTATATCGTTTTACCTCTTGTAATCCAAGTGATCTGAATCAGTTGTTCAATGTCCAACTGAACCGAACTGAATCAGTTCAATGTTACGCCGGAAGTGATCGGAAGTTTTACCTTTTACGAAACATATTTAGATATACCGAAATCGTCTTCCATTGCGGTTTCCCGTATATCTAAATATGTTTAGTGAAAGGTAAAACTTCCGAAATCTCTGTATAAACAAAGAGTGACGTCGGCGCGCAAGCGATCACTTCCAGACCGAAGCGTCCGTGCCGTCAGATCATTTTGTCATGGCTGTGGTTACAAGAGGTAAAAACGATATAAATACTGTTGGTTTTGTCACACAAACCGCTCGTTTCGTGTCTTAGGTCATCAGTGTGTACTTACATTTACGAGTCATTAAATCATGTTTAATCTGGACTTCTCTGTGCTGCTGTTTGAGGTGGTGACCATAGACCTCCATTATATGACTGATTGACAACAACGGTTTGACTGAAAAATGTCAAAATTGAAAATACTGCAGAAACAAAGACACCTACATCTTGGATACCCTTGAGGTAAGATAAAACATGGCAAAAATTAATTTCAAAGTGAACTATCCCTTTAATAAGGCATGTAGTCTCTGCTGTCGTAATCGACTGATGCTGATATAATGAACACTGCACATAAACATGATTGACCAGCAGATCCATTAATGTTTTGAACTGAATTACTACAACATGAATTGATACTGTACAGCTGAAGGGTCAATGGTTTCTGTCTGTACTGTTTAAAGTCTCCCGTGTTGAAAATCTAACTTTTAATGTTGTTTATAAGTTTTTAATATGCTTTAATGTGTAAATTCATGAGTCGACAGCATTGCTGAGTATTTCCTTCTTAAAACAGCAGCGAACCAAAGACAGTCTCAAACACACGCTTTGAAATCATTGATGTTTCTGACGTCACAAGCGACCTTGTAACCAATCAGATTAACCAGTGGATCTCTGAGCTGGGGGAGTGAGTGAGTGAGTGAATGAGTGGAGGCGGAGCTCATTTGCATATTCATAGAACTGTGAATACTAAATGAGGCAAGGGTGTCGAGTTACATTCAAATGGTTTTAAGGCATGAAGACATTTTCTATTGAAGGTAAAAACACTTAAATATGTGATTTTGGTGATCAAAGATGGGTTTAATGGATCAAATGATTGACTACAAGACGGTATCCCACCTGACGATATCCCACCAGGATCATTCGGACCAGCACAACGTTGATGTTGGTTCCCAGAGACTCATCATGGTAGATTTCGTCAACCTGCGGACACAGAAAAGACGGGGGGGGAAATATTAAATCTGAATAAATATGAAGCTCAAAATCTATTCTATGCAGAACTCATTGAAAACAGAGTTTATGACCCATTTTACTGACTGAACATTTTGGATGATATCCACAAGGAAGCTTGAAATTTACTTATTTACTTTGTTAAATTACAAATGTCCATGTCTTTCTTTCTTCAGTCGAAAAGAAATGAAGGTTTTTGATGAAAACATTACAGGATTTTTCTCCATATAATGGACTTCAATGGGGTCCAAAGGTCAAGGTCCAAATGAGAGTTTCAGTGCAAACTACAAACTGTTCAAGGGACTTTAAACGAGACCAGATGATGAATAAGGGTCTTATAAAGTGAAACGAGCAGTCATTTAAAAAATAAATAATAAAGTTTAAGTTTTATAAGCTCAAATGCTTGGCTTGCTCTGTTCTGTGATGCACGTTTGTGACTCTCCTGTTCGAACTCGTTCATCAAAATGAATCTTTTTTCGAGTCATGACTTGAAGTGTCCTAGATAAGACCCTTATTCATCGTCTAGTGTCGTTTAAAGCCCTTTGAAGCTACACTTTGGACCTTGAACCGTTTGGACCCCATTGAAGTCCATTATATGGAGAAAATCCTGGAATGTTTTCATCAAAAACCTTCATTTCTTTTCGACTGAAGAAAGAAAGACATGGACATCTTGGATGACATGGGGGTGAGTAAATTATCAGCAAAAGTTTTTTTTAAAGTGAACTACTCCTTTATATGTAACGTTATTTATAACACAAATAAACAGCAAGTAACACACTGAATTAAACATGAAATTCGAACTGATATTTTCTTGGGAAACACTCCAAAAATGTTTTTTTTCTGGATGTAACTTCCCAATTTGCTGCAAGGACACAAAATTGAAAAAACATTGAATTTTATTGCGCTCATTATTTTCTGCAATGTCTTCTTCTTTAAAAAGCCACACTTTACCACAATTTGTTATTATGCAATGCCAAAAATGTCTGACCAACATAAAAATGCTGTTTGGGCTCGAAGTCTGACGTGTGACACCCAGTTAAAGGAATTTAAACCAAACTCGGGTTCGAGCGCGGAGGGAAAACAGCAGCACTCGTATATTTTCCATATATCAGGAAAGACACTTGACAAACACTTGATCCTGCAGCCGGGGTCACTGAGTTTACACACACTGCCTTGTTTCCTCCCAGCTCTGGTTTGGTGCCTCATGCTGGTTTGACCCGGTGTGAGGGTTGATGATCAGACTGGGGATTATGGGTAAAATAGCGCTGAAGGACACGGTTAAGGTTAACCCTCTTGAGTTTCCCGTCACCTTCACGGCACACCTGTGATAACAACACTCCAGATGTTCACATGAAAAATTCACAATAACCAATGGGACACGCTATCAAAACCCATCCACACAAAGGCATGAAGCACTGAAGAAGTAAAACTGAAATCGCCATTTAATTCAGTATAATTTATAATAAATCGTTTTTGAGAATGTGTTATAGTAGGTTGGAAACTACCTTTTTTATAATCTGCTGCGCTGCTTTCCATTTTTTTTGTTGTTGCATGTTGATGGTGGTAGTACTGTACTCTAAATTGTGTGTTGTTATGCAAATTTAAATGTGGTGTCACTGATGTATTTTTGTTCTGAGAAGTCGAAGACAAATTTCCACTAAGGTGGACAATAAAGTCTAATAATAATAATAATAATATGTGCTGCGTGTTTAACCATCTTCACAAACAAAAATAGCAGTTTTCCGTCAAAATAATTAGTTTTACAATGTAAAATAAATATTGTATTATTAAGAAATACTCTATTTTTTATTTTAAAGTGAAATATTACAATAGTGACATTTCTTTTTTTTATTTAGCAGTCTTTATATTTTTATTTACAACAACTAATTATTATTATTATAATTACTTTATAGCTATATTGATTTATAATACTAATATGGTATTATTATCATTAGTATAATTATAATTATTATATAGCTAAATTGGGCAGATCTACAAACAAGCACAGACATTTTTTTATTGCATTTTAAATCATTTTAGTATTATTATTTTTTAATAGCCATATTGATTTATAATCACAAAAGTTTGGCCAAATTGTGATTATTATTATATATTTTTTAATTAATTAAATAATATATTTGTCATTTACAGTATAGATCTTATTTTATTTTGATTTAGTAAGTTTATATTTTTATTAAATAAGTTATTTGTGCAGCTCTACAAACAAGAACAGCAATTTCGCAAAATGAATTTTAAAATCGTAATCATAATATATATATATATATATTAGGGCTGTGCAAAAATTAATTGCGATTAATCGCATCCAAAATAAAAGTCTGTGTTTACATAATATATTTGTGTGTGCTGTATATAATTATTTTGTATATATAAATACCTATGCATGCATGTATATATTTAAGAATTATTTGCGCTTAAATTCTGTAAATATATATATATATATATATACATAATCTGAATTATATAAATATTTTATATATGAATATCACATTTTCTTAAATATATACATGCATGTGTGTATTTATATATACAAAATAATTATATACAGCACACACAAATATATTATGTAAACACAGACTTTTATTTTGGATGTGATTAATCGCAATTAATTTTTGCACAGCCCTATATATATATATATATATTTTTTTTTTTTCCATTGTGCAGCCATACACTAAATTTACAGCATGTTTTTCTCCATTTGTCACTAATCAAATCACTACAGCGGTACCATATTTTAAAGTTACCATATTATAAAATGTTCATGAGAACAACTTGAAACACACAGGTCCAACAACCTCTTAAATTCTGTTCTTTACTAATGATGAGGATTATAATTATTCACACACCACTCATCACATGTTGTCATCTCCTGCGTCAGAGCGCAAATAACCTCTCTGAGCACTTCACTTACGTCTGGTTTAATGACCGCCTGAAACATGCTAATTTGGTCAAATAAAACACAAAAACATCTTTTCAAAGGTATTTCTGCACTAAAATCTGAAATCGCAACCAATTTTACTTTAGCAATATGACATTTAAGTAAAACTGGATATTCAACAGAAAATGCAGTGAGGAATGTGACAAACAGCATTGAATCCCATTGAGTTTCACTGAAAACGAAACTTGTTTACTTTACATGCACATTTACTTAGCAGACATTTATATCCAAAGCAGAATCAGACCTATGACTTATAGCGTATAGCAACTACTGTTAGAAATACTGCTCAATATGCAGAGCGAGTTATATTTATATGCAAAATCCCAAAGACCAGCACTGCAATGTAAATAAAACATGCACGGATGGATCGTTCACAATAAGAGCAGAAATGTGCATTAAGAACACGTTTTTTCCATTCCCTTGTTTTTCTATGTAAACATGCTTAAAGTTTAGACGGGCTTGTTTGACTGCTGTGCTCATGTCTTTTGCAGCATCTTGCATGACATAACATACATTTTTTAGACGTCCCTAACGTCTGTCAGCAATGCAACACACTTCAAACTTTAGAACTAGCTAAAACAACTCCTCCTCCATCTGGGAATGTACACAGGCTGTAATTGCGTCCAGGTCTGCGTGACGTGATCGGCTTCCCGTCGTGCTGACACTCGTCTGGAGCGATGCGAGCGGATATGGAGCGGCGTGATCCAGACATGCACTGACTGCCCTGAAGATGAGTAAACAGCCTCTCCAGATTGAGAGGAGACATGCAAAGCGCCTCCCCCGTGACGAAAGCATGCGCTCGCATTATTTGTAAAAGCGTCTGCGAATTTATGAGGTGAGACCCCGTCCGACGACCTTCACGAGAGGATCGTTTGTGTTTATTTACGGCGAACGGGCCGAGTGAGCTCTGGAAAGCCGCCTCAGTCTCTGCAGGACACATATACACACGTCAGGCCATCAGTCACAAGAGAACATGAACGTCTGACAGACACCGGGATAGAAAAACACAGTTTCTCCTGCTCTCCTGAGGCTAGAGACAGAAATAAGGCCACCGCTGGAAAGGGATAGGGCTGATTTTTCTAGTCGACTAGTAGTCGTTCATTCAAGCCGTTAGTCGACTAGTAGTCGTTCATTTAAGCCATTAGTCGACTAGTAGTCGTTCATTCAAGCCGTTAGTCGACTTGTAGTCGTTAATTTAAACCATTAGTCGACTAGTAGTCGTTCATTTAAGCCATTAGTCGACTAGTAGTCGTTCATTTAAGCCATTAGTCGACTAGTAGTCGTTCATTCAAGCCGTTAGTCGACTTGTAGTCGTTAATTTAAGCCATTAGTCGACTAGTAGTCGTTCATTTAAGCCATTAGTCGACTAGTATTCGTTTATTCAAGCCGTTAGTCGACTTGTAGTCGTTAATTTAAGCCATTAGTCGACTAGTAGTCGTTCATTTAAGCCATTAGTCGACTAGTAGTCGTTCATTCAAGTCATTAGTCGACTAGTATTCGTTCATTCAAGTCATTAGTCGACTAGTAGTCGTTCATTTATGCCATTAGTCGACTAGTAGTCGTTTATTCAAGCCGTTAGTCAACTTGTAGTCGTTAATTTAAGCCATTAGTCGACTAGTAGTCGTTCATTTAAGCCATTAGTCGACTAGTAGTCGTTCATTCAAGTCATTAGTCGACTAGTAGTCGTTCATTCAAGTCATTAGTCGACTAGTAGTCGTTCATTCAAGTCATTCAAGCCATTAGTTGACTAGTAGTCGTTAATTTAAACCATTAGTCGACTAGTAGTCGTTCATTCAAGCCATTAGTCGAATAGTAGTCGTTCATTCAAGTCATTAGTCGACTAGTAGTCGTTCATTCAAGCCATTAGTCGACTAGTAGTCGTTCATTTAAACCATTAGTCGACTAGTAGTCGTTCATTTAAGCCATTAGTCGACTAGTAGTCGTTCATTTATGCCATTAGTCGACTAGTAGTCGTTCATTTAAGCCATTAGTCGACTAGTAGTCGTTCATTTAAACCATTAGTCGACTAGTAGTCGTTCATTTAAACCATTAGTCGACTAGTAGTCGTTCATTCAAGTCATTAGTCGACTAGTAGTCGTTCATTCAAGCCATTAGTCGACTAGTAGTCGTTCATTTAAACCATTAGTCGACTAGTAGTCGTTCATTTAAGCCATTAGTCGACTAGTAGTCGTTCATTTAAGCCATTAGTCGACTAGTAGTCGTTCATTTATGCCATTAGTCGACTAGTAGTCGTTCATTTAAGCCATTAGTCGACTAGTAGTCGTTCATTTAAACCATTAGTCGACTAGTAGTCGTTAATTTATGCCATTAGTCGACTAGTAGTCGTTCATTTATGCCATTAGTCGACTAGTAGTCGTTCATTTAAGCCATTAGTCGACTAGTAGTCGTTCATTTAAGCCATTAGTCGACTAGTAGTCGTTCATTTAAACCATTAGTCGACTAGTAGTCGTTCATTTAAGCCATTAGTCGACTAGTAATCGTTCATTTAAGCCATTAGTTGACTAGTAGTCGTTCATTTAAACCATTAGTCGACTAGTAGTCATTCATTTAAACCATTAGTCGACTAGTAGTCGTTCATTCAAGTCATTAGTCGACTAGTAGTCGTTCATTCAAGCCATTAGTCGACTAGTAGTCGTTCATTCAAGCCATTAGTCGACTAGTAGTCGTTCATTCAAGTCATTCAAGCCATTAGTCGACTAGTAGTTGTTAATTTAAACCATTAGTCGACTAGTAGTCGTGCATTCAAGCCATTAGTCGAATAGTAGTCGTTCATTCAAGTCATTAGTCGACTAGTAGTCTTTCATTCAAGCCATTAGTCGACTAGTAGTCGTTCATTCAAGCCATTAGTCGACTAGTAGTCGTTCATTCAAGCCATTAGTCGACTAGTAGTCGTTCATTTAAGCCATTAGTCGACTAGTAGTCGTTCATTTATGCCATTAGTCGACTAGTAGTCGTTCATTTAAGCCATTAGTCGACTAGTAGTCGTTCATTTAAACCATTAGTCGACTAGTAGTCGTTCATTTATGCCATTAGTCGACTAGTAGTCGTTCATTTATGCCATTAGTCGACTAGTAGTCGTTCATTTAAGCCATTAGTCGACTAGTAGTCGTTCATTTAAGCCATTAGTCGACTAGTAGTCGTTCATTTAAACCATTACTCGACTAGTAGTCGTTCATTTAAGCCATTAGTCGACTAGTAATCGTTCATTTAAGCCATTAGTTGACTAGTAGTCGTTCATTTAAACCATTAGTCGACTAGTAGTCATTCATTTAAACCATTAGTCGACTAGTAGTCGTTCATTCAAGTCATTAGTCGACTAGTAGTCGTTCATTCAAGCCATTAGTCGACTAGTAGTCGTTCATTCAAGCCATTAGTCGACTAGTAGTCGTTCATTCAAGTCATTCAAGCCATTAGTCGACTAGTAGTCGTTAATTTAAACCATTAGTCGACTAGTAGTCGTGCATTCAAGCCATTAGTCGAATAGTAGTCGTTCATTCAAGTCATTAGTCGACTAGTAGTCTTTCATTCAAGCCATTAGTCGACTAGTAGTCGTTCATTCAAGCCATTAGTCGACAAGTAGTCGTTCATTCAAGCCATTAGTCGAATAGTAGTCGTTCATTCAAGTCATTAGTCGACTAGTAGTCGTTCATTCAAGCCATTGGTCGACTAGTAGTCGTTCATTCAAGCCATTAGTCGACTAGTAGTCGTTCATTTAAGCCATTGGTCGACTAGTAGTCGTTCATTCAAGCCATTAGTCGACTAGTAGTCGTTCATTTAAGCCATTGGTCGACTAGTAGTCGTTCATTCAAGCCATTAGTGTTAACATTAAGGTGCCGCCCTAGAATGAAGTAAACAAAGTTAGATCTAGTTTAACGAGTAGTGTTTAGCACACAGACATTAAATGTTTTCACCGAGGCTAATCTTCTGATATAAGAACCGGACTAGTTGAACTCACGAACGCTCAAACAGATGTTGACTTCCTCGTACAGTGATGAGAAACGCAGCTGTTCTCTGAAGGCGTTGAGCATCTCTAGTCAGCGTAACGCAGGACAAAACGCAATGCAAGCATTGTCCACTGTCCAGAAATCAGTCTCCAGACGGTAAAACACCCACAATGCCGAGCAGAGAAGCTAAACACAAAGTGGAGAGTGATTCGTCTTGCTTCCGTATGTCAAAAATACATAACTTCAGTGAAGATCTAAATCTAAAACACGATAACGCCGGCTGATCAGCCAAGGATGAAGATGATAAAGCCAAAAGAAAGCATGATGAAGGACATTTATTGGGGTTTCTTTACACATCGCCTTTCACTATAAAGCTCAACACACAAACACACACTCCCCAGACTCTGTGTATAGCCATAGTTTGAGGATGAATCTGTCACTAGAAGCGAGCCGAATCCGAAGCGAGCACAAGTGACTTCCAAACTAAGAAAATAATATTAATCCTAATCTTTTCTTGAGCTGTTTTACATTACAATAATATTTCACAAAATAAAACATGGAACTGAATACTTTTGTATTTATACTTATATGTAATAATGTCCTCATGTAGATAGCTAGCTAAACGTGTGTTTGTGTGTGTGTGAGTGTATATGTGTGTGTGAGTGTATGTGAGTGTTTGTGTGAGTCTATGTGTGTGAGTGTGTGTCTGTGTGTGTTTGTGTGAGTGTAGAGTGTATGTGTGTGTGTTTTCAGGGCGTGTGTGTCTGTGTGTGTTGGACCTATGAACCCTGGTCTCCGTCTGGTCAGTCACTGGTCTAGTGTGGGATCAGTCCACCGCTGCGCTCCTGTGTGTGTGTGTGTGTGTGTGTGAATGGGATCAGTCCACCGCTGCGCTCCTAACCGTAACTGTCACCGAGTGAAACCAGATCCTCTGAAAATCTGACTGGAGGGATTTTGCGTACGTAAGTAGATTAAGGTGGCAGGACCTGGTGGGACGTGTGTGTAACAGTCTTTTCTCTCTTTCTCTTTCTAGTAATCCTCACACAGGTTCCCGACAGCAACATGAGCAGAGAACCATGGGTAAAGAGTAAAGAGGTTTGAGGAGTGGAAGAGGTTATTTAAAAGGAGTCCTATTCTGCTTTTCTCCATGTCCATCTTTCTTGAGTGTGTAATGTTGATGTTTGACAGTCCCTCCAGGATTTCGCGATCAAAATGACTGATTTTGTGGGGGTAATTTCCAAAAATGTGCGATTTATATATAACATTTACCATTATAGTATTCAGTCCATCTAGAAAAACGCGGAGTTTTTTTGTGATTGTTGCGGGCAAAAAGTGATTGATTACGCGGCCCATTTTCTTTAAAAATGCGATGGAATATGCGGGATATTTATGCAATTTTATGCGATGAAATTGCAGGAATTTGCAAAAATTGAGGGAACTTGCAAAAATTGCGGTTTGATGAAAAAGAGAAAAAAAGTGATTCCCCCAACATCCTGTTCTCACTCGGCTAATGAAAGAGTCATTTCTTATTACTTCCTTTGATAAACAAGCATACTACATCATAGAAAGTGCTGGGAATATTTAATTTCTCATCTTGTTTTATTTCAGACTGTAACGAGTGTAAATAAGGTGTGGCCCCTTTAAGAGCTCTCTGCAGTGTTATATGTGCGCCTCAAACACCCCATGTGTGCGGGTAATTTCTGTTTGATGCTACTTCTTTTATCTTATGTTGTTTATTAAGTAACGATGTGACGGTAGAACGTGTGACAGACAGTTATTCGAGTTCGATTTGTGAGATGTCGATCGCCTCCGTGAGTCTGTCTGGCGTCGCGTAATTGCGTCACTTCATAACGTTCCCATGGAAACAGGGGGAAATGGCTGCTCTTGTGTGAAGCAAACGCAACATTTTTCAACTTTCTGCTAAGATACATGTGACTTTTTTTGCAACGAAAATGCGAGGATTATGAAATTACGCAAACAGCCCATATTTTGCACGGAAATCGGCAATTTATGCGGCGTATTTGAAAAAATGCGGCTGATTTTGCATTGAATTCAGCGATCGCATAATCGCGTTTTTCTGGAGGGACTGGTTTGATCATGAAAAATGTTCTTCTCTATATCAGTGTCAGTGTTTCTGAACTCCTGTCTCCAGTTTCTTCCGGAACACGTCACAATATTCCTCATTATAATAATTCATGCGCAGAATAAAGGGGCGGGGCCTGGTTGAGTTGGCGGTTATGGGAAGGGACGGGACATTTCCCAAACACACTCGACCAATCACAACACACCGCTCCAGCCGACCAATCAGAGCACAGTGTGCTTTTAGAAGGCGGGGCTTCATAGAGACAGGAAGTAAACAGAGCGTTACTGACAGACTGGGACGAGTGGAGCCGCAACAAAGGAGAATATGAGGAGAATACGCCTTATTCACGGCAGCGCCATCTTTGATTTTTAATGAGAATGAAAGCGAGGCTGTGAGGGATAGTCATGCATCTCTTCAATGGGCTGTACTGTTATTTAATGTGTTTTCGGATTGTTCTGCTCATGAAACACTGAAAAAATATCTTTCCAAGAAATTTCAGTTGACAAAAAACTCCCGACAATGTAAGCTGTGGAAAATTGTAAGTATCTAGCAGTTTTATTCAGCTTTTTACAGCGGATGCCATTGGAAACACGGTAAGTCTATCCCTCACAGCCTCACTTTCATACCCGTCATGGCGCTGCTCTGAATAAGGTGTATAATCGACATTCAAGCAGGAAAACCTGTTCAAGAAGAGCCTGAACACCTCAAGATGGCCTCTTTAAATACGGTGAAACTGCAACATCACTTACTATGTTCATCAGCGTGAGGACGTAGTTCTGCACGTGTTCTTTGCCGTGGAAACGCACAACCGAGTCGTCCACCGCGAGCAGCACCTCGATGTTGTAGTCGTCTTTCTTCGCGTGTCTGCGTTTGCGCTCCGTCTCGGACAGTTTCTCCTCCACCGCGTCGAGAGCGTTGGGAAGCTCGGCGATACCAAAGTCAGTGACTGGAAACACACAAGTGTATTAGTATAGCGCTTTTCACTATAGACATTGTTTCCAAAAATCATGATGTGGAGGTCTATAATGTCGTAATATCTTCATGCATTTAGAAAATTAGACTTGGGCGATGATATAGTTAAGGAAATGCAGTGCATATTCAACTTTTAATACATCAATGGGCGATAACATAGTTTACGATGGGATTTCTAGTGGTACGTAGGGTTGCCGCGGTGAGGAAAATTTCCCACCGGTTAATCGACGTGTGACAACACCGGTAATCCCGGTGTCACCGTGGAGGGCGGGGCGGTTAAATAGCTTTTAAATGCGTGCGCGTTATACTTTCACTTTCGAAATTAGCGTCAATTGGCAATTCAGCGTCAATTGCTTGAATGGACAAAAAAACAACTCGCTGATAATAAAACTTTTATTTATAGACAGAACTTTTATTAGCATAACGAACGAATAAAACATAGAGAGAACTTTTATTAGCATAACGAACGCATAAAATATACAGAGAACTTTTATTAGCATAACGAACGCATAAAATATAGAGAGAACTTTTATTAGCATAACGAACGCATAAAATATAGAGAGAACTTTTATTAGCATAACGAACTAATAAAATATAGAGAGAACTTTTATTAGCATAACGAACGCATAAAATATAGACAGAACTTTTATTAGCATAACGAACGCATAAAATATAGAGAGAACTTTTATTAGCATAACGAACGCATAAAATATAGACAGAACTTTTATTAGCATAACGAACGCATAAAATATAGACAGAACTTTTATTAGCATAACGAACTAATAAAATATAGAGAGAACTTTTATTAGCATAACGAACGCATAAAATATAGACAGAACTTTTATTAGCATAACGAACGCATAAAATATAGAGAGAACTTTTATTAGCATAACGAACGCATAAAATATAGACAGAACTTTTATTAGCATAACGAAAGCATAAAAATAACCCCAATGCATTGGCTGAAAAAAGTGAATATCGGCAAACTGTGGGCCCAAACAAATAAGAACCATAAAACGTTTATTAACGAATAAGAAAATAAAATAGGCCTAAATAAATTACACAAAGTTTAAATAAGATAAAACCCACTAAAAAGAGACGAATATAAAATAAAAACTTCAAAAAGGACCTTAGCCTACATAAATGAAATACTTTCGCTTTCGAAATAAGCGTCAATTGCTGGAATGGACAATAAAAAAAAAACAACTCGCTGACAATAAACTTTTATTTATTCGGCAAAGTTTGCAGATTGCCTCATTAACGCTTTCAGGTTTCATTTTTGAATTTGGTTTGAATTTGGAGGCGCTTTTGCATTGCGTTTTGACACCAAATCTTCCGCCATTATCTTGCTTTTCTGTAATTTGACTCGTTCTCGTCTCCACACGTGCTAAATAATAATTGAAAATTATTATTTTTAATTAATTCAAATAAATATTTTAGCAAAAACGAATACTTAAAAAAAAAAAAAGTCAAGACATCGCGGTGTCACAGTGGGAAAGTGATGTCACCGGTGATGGGGCTTAAAACCGGTAACACCGTCAATCGCGGCAAGCCTACTGGTACGTTCCAATAAAATACTGGTGAATGAGCAACTAGCATGAAATTCACATTCATCACTTCGTGTTGAGTCAAGACTAAAGAAAAGTTCGTCAACAGAAACAGATGGAGCGCTTCAAAAAGAAGTGTTAGGAAACAATAAACATTCATTATAAAACAAGAGTTTATTTCAGGAGCGTGCCTCTCCATCTGGTGTCTCCAAAGATAAAGACTCAAGTGATCACAGCGCACATTATTCACATTCTGATGAGTAAATGCAGACGTGAAAGATTAAAGGTTGTGTCGCGCATCAGAAGCAGAGGAGTGAACACAAGAGGAGAAGCGACCCGTGTTTGATGGTTAGAGATGAGACACTCGCTCGTGTGCTGCCTACGAAAACAGTGCTTTAAGGGAATGATCCGAAGTCTGTTCTGGAAGACACACAGCAAAATGATCCTGCCTTCTCAGATGACTTACGTTTCATACACGTTTATTTGATTCTTTAGGGTCTAAATGAAAACTTTCTCATTAGTATTGTAAGAAAACAGTAATTTTATCTGGTCAAAAACAGCTGTTTTCAGCACGCCGTTTCAGTGCATGTGCCTTTAAATGATAATGAGCTTTGCTGACTCCGCCCCTCCCCTCTGCGATTAATCACATCCAAAATAAAAGTCTGTGTTTACATAAAATATTTGTGTGTGCTGTATATAATTATTTTGTATATATAAATAAATACCTATGCATGCATGTATATATTGTAGAATTATTTGCGCTTAAATTCTGTATATATATATAAATACATAATAAAATAATTGTATATATGAATAACACATTTTCTAAATATATACATGCATGTGTGTGTATTTATATAAACAAAATAATTATATACAGCACACACAAATATATTATGTAAACACAGACTTTTATTTTGGATGTGATTAATCGCAATCAATGTTTGCACAGCCCTAATATTTTTATATAGTTTATATATATATATATATATATATATATATATATATATATATATATATATATATATATATATATATATATATTTTTTTTTTTTTTTTTTTTTGCTTTTATTTAAGTTATTTTAATACATTAATTAGACTAAATGAAAATGAGAAATGTTGGTAACCAGATAAAAAAAAAAAGTGCTAACATTTTATTTCTTTATTTTCAGTTCATTTTTTTTTATTTCAATAAATTAAATTTAGTTTTAATGGTCTTTGTTAACTATAATAACCCTGGTGTTTTCAATGCTTTTCAGAGGCAGTAGCAGCGCACTAGGTTTATTTCACATTTATGAATTTAGCATGAAGATTTCAGTATGACCAGCACGACAGAAAGGGAAAGCGATCATATCTCACCTCTGAATGCCAGAAATCTCTCTTCAGCTCAACAAATGGTAAATATTACGGCAAAGAAACTTCTGGCACTCTCCATAAACTAACGACATATGGTATTTACATTGACATTCTCTCATAATGTCAGACGTCAGAGGCCGGTCTAGACTTCTGATCATCACAGACTGCAGGTGTTGCACCGTACAGCTGCAAAACCGGATTTTAATTATTATTATTACTAGCGTTTTCATAGAGCAGTTTCTCACCGTAACCTAAAAACAGCAGGACTCCACTTCACACTAATCCTTCAATAATCGGGAGTATTACAGCATGTTTCTGCATCACTCACATCTATCACAGGATTTCTATCTACACTATTTCACATCACTTGCATCATTGTCTAAATGAAGGACCATGGGACAGCCGGACACGGGTTCTTCATTCACAGACGCTTTTCACAGAAATAAACACTGACAAACTGACAGTTTAGTGTCTAAGTGACAGTTATATAATAGTGGAAGTAGTGCTGAAGCAACTATCTGGAAAGCTCAGAACAAACCATCAAGTTTATTTCCATGTTTTAGTATTCGTAAGCAATAAGGTACTCGAGGCAAGTGAATAAGTCACGACTGAAGAGCCGTTACTTATTCACTTGCCTTGAGTACCTTACGGTTTTGTGTGGTAAACGGTTACGACACAATAAAAAATATTAAAGTAAAAAAAAATATGTATTAGTGCAACTTTCATGAAGTAAAATCACTAAAAGTCGTCCTTCCGCTAGAAAAAGTAGTCCCTGACCGTGAACAGCAACACGTTCCGATGTGTAATATGCCGTGTTTAATCATGAATAAAGCACAGCTATTGACCAATCAGAATCAATGGAACTAACCGTTTTATAATTTGAATTAGCTTTCATGCATATTACACATCGGAACGTTGTTGCTGTTCACGCTCAGGGACTATTTTTTCTAGCGGAAGGAAGGCTTTTAGTGATTTTACTTCATGAAAGTTGCACTAATACATTTTTTTTTTTACTTTAATATTTGTATTGTGTGGCAACCGTTTTATAAAAGCAATAAGGTACTCGAGGCAAGTGAATAAGGGGTTACTCCGCTCGCGTCGAGCCTAACAACGCCCTTCACTTGCCTCGAGTGCCTTATTGCTTACGAATATCACGGTACATGAAGATGATCATCATTCAGTACCAAAGGTTTTAGAAAGAGTCTCTTCTGCTCATCAAAAACACAGTAAAAATAGTGATATATTTTTATAATGTAAATCATCTGTTTTCTATGTGAATATATAGTAAAGTGTAATTTATTCCTGTGATTTTCAGCACCATTACTCCAGTCTTTAGGGTCACATGACCCTTCGGAAATCACTCTAATATGAGGATCTGATGCTCTTTATTTTTCATTGTATTTTTCAGGATTCTTTGATGAATAGAAATCATTTATTTAAAATATAATCTTATTTACTCTCACTTTTGATCAGTTTGATGAGTCCTTGCTAAATAAAATGACACATTTCAGTTTTGTATACAGTATATAAAGTATTACCATCCATATATGGAACCAACATAGTCTTTGTATGAGAGTTTTTATTGTAACAAAAAGATATAATAAATAATATATACGAGTCTGTGATAAATGATCTGTCCGGCCAGAGAAGATCTGCTGGTTTTCCAGAGTTTTGGACAGGATTATCCCTGTGGACCGTCTGAGTTTACGGCACCGGTGAGACGCTTTATAATGATATAAAGTCCTGCAGTTCCTCGTGTGATTCCAGCTCAGCGTTCACTTCAGTAATGAGCAGAAAGACAGTATTTCTGAACCCTCTGTGAGTCTCACTGGCTTGCTTGATTTTAATGAAGTGTCCGTCAAGATGATGTCAGGTGTTTAAAGTAACGCTATGGGTACGACACACAGTCTGACCAAAGAAAAGACGTGTGTGTTGATACTGGTCAGAATGAACAATCAACCGAATCTTACTTTTCTCAGTCACATTCAATCGAAAGAAAAACAAAATTGTGAAAATAAAATCTTACTATTGTAATTTTACAATACCGAAAAAATATATGAATTATTCATTATTATTATTACTGTTCTTAACATGTGTTTTTTAATTTTACAATAGTAATATATCTTAATATATTTAATATTTGTATTTAGTAATAAATATAATACATAGTAATATAATAGTGTTTATTTTAATAGTTATACTGTAAAGTAATTATTGTCCTTAAATAAATAGAAAAATTAACTTATTTTGTTAAATATTTAGAAATAATTATAATAATATATAATAATAATACACATTTTGTATTTTACCGTGAAATATTAATATTTCTTATTTAGTTGAATATTTTGTTTAATATTTATTTAGTTTTAAATATCATTATAATACATAATAATTATTAATAGTTGAACTTCTTATTTTGTTAAATATTTGTATTTAGAAGTAATAATTAGTAATTCATTCATTATTATTATTACTACCGTCCTAAATAAAGACTTTTTATTATACAATGATATATTACAATAGTTCTTATTTTATTTGATATTTTTATTTAGTAATAAAAATTATTATAATAATACATAATAATATAATCATTAATATTTTCTAATGTAAAAAATATTATTATTATTGTTCTCAAGTACTACTTTTTTATTTTACAATGAAATATTATTAGTAATATTTTCTATTTTGTAAATAATACTAATAATTAGCATTTTTTTAAATCATATTGTTACATAATAATACACAATTTGGGTTAAATTGTGCAGATTTTATTTTAAATCATAATCAGAACAAATGAAAAAATCACAATTGGATGTTTTCTCAGCCTCTGCTCACCTTCATTGTGGAGGTCATCTCTCCTCTGACCCTTGTCCCTTTTGATGGCCGATCTTCGGTAGACCACGTGGACGCGACCTTTGACCTCGACCTCCTGCTGACCTTTCTCCAGCGGCTCGATGAAGAACTCTTCATCATCAGTGCGAATCAAGCCTGCCTGAAACCACACAGAGATCCATCAGACAAACACCAATGAGCAGAAAGTGGTTCAAATATGAAACTAGCGGGATCATCCGCCTTGAAGACAGAAAACAGCTCGTCATAAAATCCATTTATGACAACAAAACGCCTTTCCTTTTTGTTTAAAGCTGTCGTTTCATCCTGAACGTGGCCAAGAAACAGTAACCAAAACAGGAATGCTATAAATGCACTTTCAGTGATCCAGACCATAATGCACTGTGTTTAGGACAGGACGAGCTGTGTGTTTATATTGGGTTAAAGGGGCGGTTCAGGATTTTGGACATCGGGCCTCATTTCCAAGTTAGCCTGTGTGCTATTTATCAGTGGAGACAGTTTCCAAAAATGTTCATCCAGTTGTTCCAGTGGCATAGTTCGCCGGTGCTAGGCTAGCACGAGTCAACATGGCTGTGATCACAAGAGGTAAAAACGATATAAATACTGTTGGTTTTCTCACAAAAACCGCTCGTTTGGTGTCTTAGGCCATCAGTGTGTACTTACATTTACGAGTCATTAAATCATGTTTAATCTGGACTTCTCTGTGCTGCTCTTTAAGGTGGTGACCATAGACCTGCATTATATGACTGACAGACCTAAAAATATCAAAATTGAAAATACTGTGGAAGATAAAACAAATCAAACATTAATTTCAAAGTGAACTATCCCTTTAATGCAGCTTTGTTGAGCAGAAGAGACTCTTTCAAAAAACATTAATCATTCTTACTGACCCCAAACTTTTGAATGATAATATACTAAATTAAGGAGGTATATAATTGTGCATTTAGCAAAATATAATATAGCAAATGTGATTGAAATTTAAACTGTACAATGCAGTTATCTATCTCATAAAATTGCAATTAATCCATGAGCTCAATTTCAAATTCTTTAATAGAATATATCTTACGCCGATGCGTATTAAGAAGATGTTTACCAACGCTACAGGCTTGTGTTTCAAGTGCAATAAGGATAAAGGTACATTCATGCATTGTTTTTGGCACTGTGACATAATTTTGTCATACTGGAAGAAAGTACATAGTGTAATGGAAGACCTTCTTGGACTACATTTCGATATGACCCCAGCTTTGTATCTATTAAATCTCAATGTGAACATTCTGTTTAAAAAAGATGCAGTAACACTATTTGTGATACTGGTATACTTTGCTAAAAAATGCATTTTGTTACTTTGGTCTGCATCGCAGGCTCCATCCTTCAAAATGTGGATATTACAAATCGCTGCATACCACTTGAAAAGCTCACTTACGATAAACATAAAAAATCTGACAGATTTTGGTCCATATGGTCCTCCCTTTGGGATTATATAAAGGAACTCCCTTAACTTCCAATCTAAAGGATGCTAAGTCAATGTAACCTTGTTTATGTGTGGTAGTTATTTTAATTTTTTAACATCTTTTATGTTGTGTATACCTTGTAATACAAATAGAACTTTGTTGTGATTCTATAAATGTAAATTATTTTCTATTGTGGGCAAACAATAAAAAAATAAATAAATAAATAATTGCAATTAGACTGAATAGAAATATTTATTTTAACCTAAAGTACAACTTACACATGAAGAAGTGAAGAAGCAAACAATCACGCTAACAGCGCCCAGAACAGCCTAGCATGAGCAAACAGCTCTTACACTGACTCCAGAACATGGAAATATCCAGATAACGCATGTGGGGTCACAGCCTGTCCATCATTTTACAATTCATTCTGGCCAAAACGACTGAAAAAGCAATCGTGACGCCTCTTTAAGCGCAGATATACACTAAATTCCACATATCAGCTCCACTGACTTTGAAGGTGGATATTTATAATACAGCGAGACGCCCCGGCCAGATCCATACGACCCGGAGATTTTCACACACGCAAGCTAGAGCAAACACACTTTCCTTCAGGCACATGAACATGCAGAAACGGAACAAAACAAACTACATTTGCATTTACAGAAAGAAACATCAGGATTTGGTTTTGAGCAAATTTAGGAATGAAATGTTGCATATTAATTAAGAGCTTCTTCTTTATTGCTGTCATGACACTCAATGAATGTGCATACTGTGTATAGAGTGTAAAAAACAGATGCACCAATCTCAATTCAGTATGCAAATCAACATACTGAGAAAAAAGGCCAATCAGAATAGAATATGACATCATCAATGTGACATTTTGAAAGAATTCTGTCACAGCAAATCGAAGGGAGATTTTCAAAGGCTGAAATGAAGGAGTTGTATTACTTGTATTAGTAGTAAAAGTCATTGTTATTTCTTATTACAGTCAGAATATGAGCCTGTTTTAAAACAAACCCAAACCGAGGAGCATCTTATACAAGCACTGGGAAAATAATAACAATGCAAATACTTTGAAATAACATGCACGACACTTGGGGGATCAAGAATAAGGTGCAATACTGTAAAACAGAGTTGTTGTTTTTCTAAAAACTAAAAAGATAAAAGAAAAGGCGAGCGTCCCGCAGTGAGAAGAGCCCAGATTCTCTCTTTATTGTCACCCCACAGCAAAACATGCAATTTGAGGGCGATTGTTTGTCAACCTATAATTTGCAGTCAGGAGCTCGTCCTTCTGTTGGAGGTAAACACTTCTGAGGGCCAGAAATAATGAAACAAAAGATTTCTATTTCAAATAAATGCTGTTCTTTTCAACTTTATATTCTTTAAAGTATCCTGAAAAAAAAAATCATGGTTTTCACAAAAATATGAATCAGGACAACACATAGAGCGATCAGGCATAACAGGTGGAGTGAATAACACTGATGATCTTCATAATTATGGATGGTTATTTATTGATACACAAGTGTGCAGTGTCTTAACTACATCTCTGACGTTTATAATCGGTAGAAGATTGAGCAAGTTATGGTTATTTAAAAAGTACATGCACCATTAAAACACAGTGTTACGAGTGAGCGAGCTGACTGTGGCAAGATGGCCGCCAGTGCGGACGTCGACCTCCATTGGCCAGCTGCGGACCAGACGTCTAGCCTTTATATCTATGATATTAGGCAGCAAGTGAACATTTTGTCCTCAACGTTGATGTGTTGAAGCAGGACAAATGTGCAAGCGTAAGGATTTGAGTGAGTTTGGCGAGTGTTCGTGGTTATAGACGACTAGAGGTTTTAAAGATGTTGATCTACCTCAAAGTTTGCCTTGATCATTCTATGCTTACACTTTTACATTTTGTAACATTTTATTATAAGATTTTTGTTTACATTTTTTTTGACTGCTAAAACTAATATAATTTGTTGTTTGCCTTGAAAAATATATTTTAAAAAAATAATTCAAAAAAGGTTATAAAACTAATAAAGGTAAGCCTTGTAAATATGTTTCTTGATTTTACTTTTTGTTTTGTATGACATGAGTGTTGTTTTTTATGGTCATCTCTGTGAAACTCTACAGGTGAAATGCGAAAAATGAGAATATCGCACAAAAGTTATAATTGTTATGATTATGTCTTAAAGCTTATGAAAACCCCAAATTCAAAATCTCAGAAAATTAGAATATTACATGAAATCAATAAAAAAAAAAAAGGATTTTAAATACAGAAATGTCGGCCCTATGAAAAGTATAATCATGCATATGTATATAGTTATGATCATCTGTATAGTTTCATCTGTTAATTTGTTTTACTGAAGTACATGTTGCATGATATTCTCATTTTTCGAGTTTCACCTGTACGTCTTGACCTGTGAGAAGAGATAGTGAGATCTCAATGGGATTTACCTCGTTAAATAAAGGATAAACAGATAAATGATCATGTTGAACATCACGCAGGGAAGCTTCACACTCATTAACACAGACGAACACTTCAACTCTTCATAATCCCATCCGTCAACACAATCCCACATCTACACACTCTCCGCTTTGTAATACCAGCCCGCTTTACAGGACTAGTTCCAGCTTAGCACTTCTTTCATCATGTTGTTCCCAACCTGACATGAATGACGACAGCGTTTTCGACAGATTGAACTATTTCTATATTTAATCCACTGACATCGTGTGTATCAGTTTTCCTGGCATGTCAAATCCCGCTGGCCTCGACTATACGTCTACGATGGAAACACAAATAGCCAGTGCTTGATACTGTAAATGCTCCTGTTCCAGCGCACATACACACATCATAATTAGCACACACACTTCAACTCATGAACTTCACACATTTAAAGCAAATCTGTGGGATCTTTGTGCACATTTGTTTCCCGCTGAGCAGAAATCTACGAAAGCTCGTTTTTGCCACAGAATAAAACATTTTAAAACATAATTGTGACTTTTTATCTCACAATTGTGAATTTATATATTGCAATTATTATTTTATTTCTCAGAATTAGGATATAAAGTCAGAATTGCATGATGTACAGGTGAAACTCAAAAAATTTAAATATCGTGCAACATTTCAGTAATTCAAATTAACAGATGAAACTAATATATTTAGCATATAACTATATACATATGCATGATTAGACTTTCATAGGGCCGACATTTCTGCATTTAAAATCCTTTTTTTATTGATTTCATGTAATATAAAAAATTTCTGAGATTTCGAATTTGGGGTTTTCATAAGCTGTAAGACATAATCATCACAATTATAACTTTTGCACGATATTCAAATTTTTCGAGTTTTATCTGTATACTCAAAATTGCGTGTTATAAAGTCAAAATTGCGTGTTATAGTCAAATTTGCGTATTATAACCTCAAATTGCATGTTATAAAGTTAAAATTGTGTGTTAAAAAGTCAAAATTGCATTTTATAAAGTCAAAGTTGTGGGTTTTAAAGTCAAAATTACATGTTTAAGTCAAAATTGCAAGTTATAAAGTCAAAATTGCGTGTTATAGTCAAAATTGCATGTTATGAAGTCAAAATTGCGTGTTATAAAGTCAAAATTGCAAGTTATAAAGTCAAAATTGCGTGTTATAACCTCAAAATTGTGTGTTATTGACTGAAAATTGCGTGTTATAAAGTCAAAGTTGTGGGTTTTAAAGTCAAAATTACGTGTTATACAGTCAAAATTGCGTGTTATAGTCAAAATTGTGTGTTATAACATCAAAATTGCGTGTTATAAAGTCAAAATTGCGTGTTATAACGTCAAAATTGCGTGTTAGTCAAATTTGCGTATTATAACCTCAAATTGCATGTTATAAAGTTAAAAGTGTGTGTTATAAAGTCAAAATTGCATTTTATAAAGTCAAAGTTGTGGGTTTTAAAGTCCAAATTACATGTTAAAGTCAAAATTGCAAGTTATAAAGTCAAAATTGCGTGTTATAGTCAAAATTGCATGTTATGAAGTCAAAATTGCGTGTTATAAAGTCAAAATTGCAAGTTATAAAGTCAAAATTGCGTGTTAGTCAAAATTGCGTGTTGTAACCTCAAAATTGTGTGTTATTGACTGAAAATTGCGTGTTATAAAGTCAAAGTTGTGGGTTTTAAAGTCAAAATTACGTGTTATAAAGTCAAAATTGCAAGTTATAAAGTCAAAATTGCGTGTTATAGTCAAAATTGTGTGTTATAACCTCAAAATTGCGTGTTAGTCAAAATTGTGTTATAACCTCAACATTGCGTGTTATAAAGTCAAAGTTGCGTGTAATAAAGTCAAAATTGCATTTTATAAAGTCAAAATTGTGATTTATAAAGTCAAAATTGCGAGTTTATATTTCATAATTCAAGATTTGTAATTTCATAATACTAGAAATTACTAAAGTGTGTGTGTGTGTGTGTGTGTGTATTAAAATAATAATAAATCATAAATTATAATATAAATAAGTTATTGAATCATTGTAATTATTTGACTCCCTGTGGTTGTTGGTGTGGAGCATGAAATAAACATCTTTCCTCCAGAAGAGCAGCGTGAGAGGAGATAATGACGGCTGGCTCCTTCATCTCGCTTCTGTGAGGACGGAGCATGTAAACATCAGCGCAAACTAGTGACGGCACGTCCAGATTTCCCAGAATTCAGGGAGGTCCGGCTGAGTCAAACCACAGAGATGTTGGACGCAGAGATACGCTTTCACAGCACTGCATATGCTTCTAAACTGGATTTGCTGTGGGTTGACTCTGAGGCGAGCGAGACTGAAATAGAGATTCACTGACAGCTGTCACACTCGCTTTTTAAAGGCTGCTTGATCATGATTTCACTTTGACTGTAGTTAGTGTGTAATGTTTGAGCCTAAACAACATCTGCAAAGTTACGACGCAATGAGAGATTAGTTTTGTTACAGAAATCGCTTTTTAACAGCTGATGGGGACACACGCACACACAAGCTCTTTAAGCTCCGCCCTCTAGGGACTACATGAGTAGTGACATCACAAACCCTAAAATTTAAATAAATCCCTCCCCCAGGAACATGATTTTTATTTTTTTGATTTTTATATTTTATATATAGCACATATTTATATTTATACTGTTTCTCTTTTACTTGTGTTTTTCCTCGTCACCCTCAAAAAGTGACATTTAGAAATGCTGTCTACATGTTGTCTCTTCTTCTCGACTCTCTCCCAGTTTGAACATAAAATACTAAAAGTTTTTGAAATGTTCAGTGCGTGTGTGTGTGAGGTAATCGCACGCATGCAGAGGCTCTTTCAAGGAGTAGTTCACTTTTGAAAAAACTTTTGCTGATAATTTACTCGCCCCCGTGTCATCCAAGATGTCCATGTCTTTCTTTCTTCAGTCGAAAAGAAATGAAGGTTTTTGATGAACACATTCCAGGATTTTCTCCATATAATGGACTTCAATGGGGTCCAAACGGTCCAAAAGACAGTAACAGTTTCAGATGCAGCTTCAAATGACTCCAGACGATGAATAAGGGTCTTATCATGCGAAACGATCGGTTATTTCAAAACTTATAATGCTAGCCTTGCTCTATTCTGTGAGGCGCGTTTGTAACGTCACGTAATACGTAATTACGTTCAAAAGGTCACGGGTGACGTAGCTGGAAGTACAGAGTCAGTGTTTACAAGTTGAACGCATAGGTTGAACGTGCAAACGAACTCAAACGCCGTTTACAAAAAAAGGAATTAAAAGGTAAAACAACGATGTCGGACGATTTTGATTCTGTACTTTCGGCTACGTCGCCCGTGACCTTTTGAACGTAATTACGTATTACGTGACGTTACAAACGCGCCTCACAGAATAGAGCAAGGCTAGCATTTGTCCTTAGAAAAGTTACATTTTTGGAATAAGTTTTGAAATATCCGCTCGTTTCGCATGATAAGACCCTTATTCATCGTCTGGTGTCGTTTAAAGCTGCACTGAAACTCATTTGAACCTTGGACCGTTTGGTCCCCATTGAAGTCCATTATACGGAGAAAATCCTGGAATGTTTTCATCAAAAACCTTCATTTCTTTTCGACTGAAGAAAGAAAGACACGGACATCTTGGAGACATGGGGGCGAGTAAATTATCAGCAAAAGTTTTTCCAAAAGTGAACTAATCCTTTAAGCTCCGCCCTCTGTGCCGGGAGCAGCAGCTCATTTGCATTTAAAGTGACACGCGCGTTTTTGCACACCATCAAAAAGTGACACTTTTAACATGCTATAAAAAACTATCTATGGGGTACTTTGAGCTAAAACTTCACACACACACTCTAGAGACTTGTGAACTTGTGAAAAGGGGAATTTTAGGACCCCTTTAAGACAGGTTTTAAAGTTAAAGCGTGTCCTCAAGTGCAAACTCTCCTGAGGTTTGTAGGGTGGGGGACGTTCTTCGACACACACACACACACACTTCCTGCGAGCCAAGACGTGCTGGTGTTGATGTTGGCGGGCTCTCAATCACACGCTCGGCAGCTGATCTATCTTTACCGTGACAGGCGTGTTTCCTGATCCGAGCCGTGCGATGATCTCATCGGCTTGAAGGGGACACCCTGCTATTCATAAACCCCGAGGATGTGCTTTCAGATGCAGTCGCTAATGCGCATCTCTTATCTGTGCTCACGCTGAGAGCAGCTGTGTGGCATTCTGGGATTTCTCCATCAGCGGCTGCGCGTCCGATGACCCGCTGGATCATGGAGGAGGATGAAGTGGAACAAACTTTTAATAACATCCTCCTCTCCGTTGCATAAGAGCTCTGATCCATCGATGCGCTCGTCAATAACTTCATGTGCACTGAATCCTGTACACTCACAGACTGCGGAGAAGAGCAAGCGGGTCGATGAGGCTTCGAGAACAGGGTCACACACAACCACATTATGTTTGCCACTCAAACTTTGCAGAAAACAGAATTTATTACATATTTATGCTTTTGGCTTGCTTAGTCAGGGTTATTTAATATTTAATATTTAACAATATTATTGTACTACTTTCATGTTATCACTGTGAAGCTGCTTTGATACAATCTGTATTGTGAAAAGCGCTATATAAATAAATGTGACTTGACTTGACTATTCAACATTTCTCACATTGAATATGCTTTTGAAATATTAGTTATTAAATCAGTGGATATTTGACTGGTTTTGTCTCTCACACATGAATTATGTTGAATATCTGAAGAGTTCAGATGCAAAAGCCTCTAAGTGCCATTTGAAATTTTCTTCTAGAATTATAATTTTTATCAATCTTATATATTTAAGTTCAGTGATTTCACTTAAATGGCAATGATAATTACCTATTAATTGTCATTTAAGTGAAATTACTGAACTTAAATATACAAGCTTGATAAAAATCATCATTAAAGAAGAAAATTTCAAATGGCATTTAGAGGCTTTTGCATCTGAACTCTTCATCTGTTAATTTAACTACACAAACCAGTTTAGCTCAACCAGTGACCGAGCAATGGTGTCTGAATAAAGTTGAAGTTTTATAAGCTCAAATGCTCGCCTTGCCCTGTGCTGTGATGACTCTCCTGTTCAAAGTCGTTTATCAAAATGAACGAATCTTTTTCTGAGTCAATTCGTTCGTTTTGTTCATCGAATGAACCAAATGACTCGGAAAAAGATTCGTTCATTTTGATGAACGCAGTGGTGGAATGTAACGAAGTACAAATACAGTACATTTTTCACGTATCTTTACTTTACTTAAGTAGAATAAATAGTGCATACTTTTTACTTTTACTTCGTTACATTTTGCAGCAATTATTCTACTTTCTACTCCATTTCTACAACTTCTGTTACATTTTCGTTACATTTTCTGATCAGTTTTTCCCCCGCCAAACCGTAATCTGACCGTCCGTCCGCAGCACGTTTGTCTCACCAGTGACGTTTGGTTGCCATAGATACAGTATATCAACCCGGTCACACTAAATGCGTATTTTTACGTGCATAGGAAACACACCGTGTGTAATAGGATTATGGCAAGCCAAGAGGTTCAGAATTACACCATAAATTAATCGCATCTACTGCCAAACATAGTTATTAATATATAGTAAGTATAAGCATGATGTGTATATTGCCTAATTGCAAGCTTGTTTCAGAAATGGTGACAATTTTTTCCCATCATTATTGAACATCGTTATAGGAGTATTAGGTTGAATGAGTTTTATTAATCATTAGAAAATAGACATTAAGAGAATAAATTGTTGTGCAAGTACTTTTACTTTTAATACTTAAAGTACATTTAAAATCAGGTGCTTTTTACTTTTTACTTAAGTATGGTAACTTGTTATTGTGTTACTTCTACTTTTACTAAAGTAAATATTTATCTGGTTATTTGTACTTTTACTTTAGTACTGAGATTCAGCACTTCCGCCACCACTGGATGAACGAGTTCGAACAGGAGAGTCACGAACGCGCATCACAGAAAAGAGCAAGGCGAGCATTTGAGCTTATAAAACTTAAACTTTGTTATTTATTTTTGAAATGGCCGCTCGTTTCGCTTGATAAGACCCTTATTCATCGTCTGGTGTCGTTTAAAGCCCTTTGAAGCTGCACTGAAACTCTCATTTGGACCTTGAACCGTTTGGACCCCATTGAAGTCCATTATATGGAGAAAAATCCTGGAATGTACGATACACTCACACTGCCTTCCTGTCCTTTTCCACACCGGGTTAACGTTTTAGCAGAGTCATCTTGAATATTTCAAGCTTGCACATCATAAATCGCTTCCGTTCCCCCGTTGTGTTCGGGCCTCGCGGTATCGGTCCGGTCCGGCACGGCGGCGCAGGAGACAGCGTGTCATTGTCCTGACACTCATTACCGAAGCGAGTAATCGATGTGGCCGTAATGAAAGATCTCATTGTGTGAAACGTGCGGGCGGGACAGAGGCGCTGTGTTCCTGGAGGAAATCACTGCTGTGACGGATCGGGTTGCCTTGAAAAAGCACAGCAGTTCTCACTGCCTCCGTCCTAAAGCCCTTTGATTAAACTAATAACAGTGAAGACGACAACACACACACACACACACACACACACACGTTCTGAAGTGCTGGAGTGTGTCGAGCGGCGTGTGACATGCACACTGTTTCCTCCTGAAACATTAGTATAGTTATCTGGTCTTCTTTAACAATCTTCTCATAAAATGTTATTTATACATCATTCATGGGACATTTTTCCAACGTTTTATCTGGATATTCTTTTACGACTTCAAAAGTAAAAAGTAACGTTCAAAAGTAACGTTCCCATAATGTTTGAAGAATGATCAAATGGAATGTGGCCTAAATTACCAAGAAAAAAGCCTTTAAAAAAAACGGACGTTCACAGAACATTCAGAAATAATGTTTAATGGGAATGTTAGCAGAATGTTGTCAGAAAACATTTTATTAGCTTGGCACAAACATATGAAGCTTATTTCCACCAAAGGTAATTAAGACTCTTCATTTACTTTTTATGACTTTTTTCTCTGAATTCTGCATTTACATCTCGCAATTATGACTTTTGTTCCCAGAATTATGAGTTTACATCTCGAATTATGACTATTTTATCGGGATTCTGAGTTTATATCTTAAAATTATGACTTTTTTCCTTGGAATTCTGAGTTTATATATCTCGTAATTCTGACATTTTCCCAGAATTCCGAGTTAGCATCGGGCAATTATGACTATTTTCTGGGGATTTTGAGTTTACATCAAGTAATTCTTCCTTATTCTTTGAATTCTGAGTTTACACCTCGCAATGATGACTATTTTCTCAGGACTATGAGTTTATATCTTCAATTTTATGATTTTTTTCCCTTGGAATTCTGAGTTTACATCTCGCAATTCTGACTTTTTTTCTCGGGATTGTGAGTTTACATCTCAAAATGACGACTATTTTCTCAGGATTATGAGTTTATATTTTAAACTTATGACTTTTTCTCTCAGAATTCTGAGTTTAGATCACGTAATTCTTCCTTTTTCTCGGAATTCTAAAATTATGACTTATTTTCTTGGAATTCTGTTTATATCTCACAGTTCTGACATTTTCACAGAATTCTGAGTTTACATCCCATAATTCTTCCTATTTTCTCAGCATTATGAGTTTATATTAAAAAAATTATGACTTTTTCTCTCCAAATTCTGAGTCTATATCACATAATTCTTCCTTTTTCTCGGAATTCTGAGTTTACATCTCACAATTCTGACATTTTCCCAGAATTCCGAGTTAGCATTTTGCAATTATGACTTTTTTCCCCAGAATTCTGAGTTTACATTCCATAATTCTTCCTATTTCTCAGCATTATGAGTTTATATTTTAAAATGATGACTTTTTCTCTCCAAATTTTGAGTCTACGTCCAGTATATCACGTAATTCTGACTTTTTCTCTGAATTCTCAGTTTACATCTCGCAATGATGACTCTTTTCTCAAGATTTTGAGTTTAAATCTTAAAATAATGACTTTTTTCTTGTAATTCTGAGTTTACACACCTCACAATTCTGACTTTTTTTCTCTGAATTCTGTTTATATCTCACAGTTCTGACATTTTCCCAGAATTCCGAGTTAGCATCTTGCAATTATGACTTTTTTTCAAAGAATTCTGAGTTTACTTCTCGGATTATGACTATCTTCTCGGGATTCTGAGTTTACATCACGTAATTCTTCCTTTTTTCTCAGAATTTACATCTCGCAATGATGACTTTTTTCCCCAGAATTCCCAGTATACACCTTTTAATTCAGATTTTTTTTCTCAGAATTCTGCGTTTACAACTTGCAATCATGACATTCTGAGGGACTCTTACAATTCAGATTTTTTGGTTGTTTAATTTCTTGACACCTGACCTGACTGCGCACAGAAATCTGAAGAAAAACAGTCAGAACTGCAAGTTGTAAATTAACATTTCTAAAACATGAGACTGAAAAATGTCAAATGGCAGATAAAAAGTTGCTTTTTTAAAGTTGTATTCTGTATTGTAAATAATCTTCCATACACACTGGCACGCCACATAACTGTGAGTTTGCGAGACCTGCCTGTTGAGTTTTGGTTTGGACACTTGTGCACTGAGGAATGACCACTATCAAGGGTGCACTTACTCAGGTTTAAAGGGTCCGAAGACTGAACTGAACCCATGCATCAGGGGTTTGGGGAGATTTAGGATGGTTTTGAACAAATCCTCAAGACAGCAAGTTTCCATAAGACGCCAGAATCCTCTAGTTCCTGTTCGGACAGTATGTTGACTGTTGCACAGAACTGATTATGGTTCAGCTGCCAAATGAATGACTCCTGTCATACTCGGAGTGTATTTGTGTAATGTGACCCTCGGATAAGGACTTTAGAGGGACAGACTGACATCATTAAGTGAAAGTATGGCCAGCGCTGGTGGGCATGTGAATCTTACGTAAGAGCTGGAAAGATTGGAGACTAGTTGAACATGTCCGGAGGGCAGCAGATAATCAGTGAACTCAGATTTATACAACAGTTTGAGTGCGCCAGTATAATGAATATAATAGTACCACCGGTATATAATAGTATCTTCACTTCTGATGCCCAGAAATACTGTCCATATTTGGAGCCCTCTTATGATGCCATATGCTGTACATGCCCAAAACCTCTGTCAATGAGTGGAGAGCAAATATGATGGCCAAAAAAGCTTTATGCTATTATAATGATGGCCAAAATAAAGGCAAGACACTTGGTGTTTTTTCATGCATTGGTCAATTTAGAGATTTTGGACGATATGTCATTTCGTTTCAGTTTATTTTATTGCACTTTATCTATTTGCATCGTTACATATCTTTAAAAAAAAAGGTTAGAAATCTCCACTTCAGCCGCATAGTTGTTTTATTCAGAAGTCAACACAGGCTATTTGTTGACAAGTGCATCAAAAAAAGTTCATCAAAGTTGTCCAAACACAAGAATGTTCAAAATTCATGTATAACTTTGATTAAAGGTTTTGACCCACTTCTAATGTTTACTACTTTATAATCTGATTTTATACAACACTATTCCTAAAAACATATATTTAATCTCCTCTGTAAAAACTAAAAACCTTCAACCCACCCAAATAAATATGTAGGAGAATTTTCATCCAATGTGCAAATTTCATCCAAATGAACACTCTAAAAAATGCTGGGTTGTTTTAACCCAACTTTGGGTCAAATATGGACTAACCCAGCCGTTGGGTTAAATTTTTACATTACATTTTTAACCCAACATTTCAGGTTTGTCCATATTTGACCCAAAATTGGGTTAAAACAACCCAGCATTTTAGAGTGAATGCATATTTAATTAGAGAACGGCTGATTTGCATGTTTAAACAATGCATGGTGATATTGATTAGTTAAACTTTTAACCTATTCACCAAGAAAATGCTCCACATCTATTTATTACGCACAAAAAATGCGCTAAGTTTGCATCTCGCTGCTCTGAGACAAAGCTGCGCACACACTTATGAAGCCCAAGATTGACATCATCTCAGGAGTTGTTACTCACCAGTCCATCGCAGTTACTGATGGCCACCGAGGCCTTCGGCATGTCCGTTACATCCCCGGTAAACACACAGTCTCCGAGCATGCGCTCTTTGGCCTGCTCCTCGAAGTCCTCCTGCCACTGGACGAGAGCTCCGGGGGCCACGAGTCTCCTGTTGGCCCTCAGGCGCAAGTGCAGCTCCTTTCCGAACACCGTGACGTTGAAGAACAGCTGCTGCGCGTTGAGGGAGTCGCGAGGCGTCACGGGCGCGTCGCGCGGGACGCGTTTCCTCCCGGATGATGACGCTCTCGCGGTGGAGAGCACGTGAGACACGAACCGGCCGCGCGCGTCCGTGCTGAACGGGACCATCAGGCCGAACTCACTCAACTTACCGGACAGATTCCCTGACAGACACAAACAGGATTATATTACTGACAGGAGATCGCATAGGGCCACTTATGTAAACAAGCGGGCAACTGAGATATGCTAAATTAAAATTAATAAATAAATCGATTAAATACAAGAAGGAATGTTTTATGAATATAAAATTTCTAATGTTATGGATACACTTTATTTTAAAATGACTTTGTTACAGTGAGTAGGCTAATAATAATTGACTAATGTATAGGGTTATGGTTTAGTTGCATGCAATTATGCAAAATAAAGTGTTATGGATGAACATGCACAAATTATTCTTCAGGCCCTTGACTTTTATGAATAAATATGAAATGCATGATCATTTCAATAAAAGAAGGGGAAAGGAATGGTTTATGAATCTAAAAATAGACATATTAAGGTTATGCATGCATAACTTCTTTGTTTTTAACTCGCTAAAAGTTGAGAACATCCAGCTGAAAAACACAGATAAAGTCGTATAAATCAGCTTCTCTTACCATGAGATTTTGCAGCCTGTCTATAGTCCAGAAATAAGAGGTTTATCGTACAGTACATGAATAGATAAACATAATCCATAGCTGCCAATGCACGAAACTTTTCTTCGGGAAGTCGACTGTGAACTCTCCTCCTGGACGCGTTTCATGAGGAACAGTGTGTTTGAGAAAGTTGCGACGAACTGCGAGTGTCACCGAGTGTGTGTGTGTGTGTGTGTGTGCACAGTTCTGATGGACTGAAGTGGAGTCTCACACGGGACGTCCCATCACTGACGAGAGCTCGAGCCCGCCTGAAGCTCCACACGTGGAAGATCGCGTCTTTAATGGGCCAATGTGCTTTCGATCAGAGGGAATTCAGTGCCTGAGAGTACTTTAATGCATTGGAAAGTCACTGTGGTGCTGCTTTTGTTGAACTATTTCGCGCATTTACACTGCGGAGGGAAAAGGGCAACTTTGAAAAGGGCATTTAAAGGGACAGTTCACCCAAAAACAAAAAACAGTGCACCCTAGTTTCCATAACCAAGTCATAAAAAACAGCATGCACACTATTCCAAGTCACAAACTTTGACATGCAAAGTCTTAAAGGGGTAAATTCTGTCATTATTTCTCATGTCGCTCGAAACACAGACCGTTGACAGTCTACGCAACTACTATTCAAGCCTCAGAAAGTGAAGACATCAGTAAATTACTCCAGTGGTTTAATCTCACTGTTAGACCTTACCAGGTTTTTTACAGTAAAATATTGGCAACACTATTGCCAGTAATTTACTGTAAAAATGCACTAAAACTAATAAGTTGTATTTTTTTGTTAACTTGAGTTTTAGTGCATTTTTACAGTAAATTACTGTAAAAAAATCTGGTAAGGTCTAACAGTGCTCCATTTAATGAGTAAAAAAAAACATAATTTAGCACTTTATTTACAAAATATTAATCTCATCAGACATGTGATCACGTAACGACATCCGCTCTCGCGTCAACACAAATTCATGCCTTGTGATGCTCTCGTGAACGCACGTTGGAGATGAACATTTTGTAAATAAAGTGGTAAAATATGTTGTTTTGTATGGAATATAATTATTTATTTCACCTTTTTTGTATGTTTGAAATGAATGCAAAAAAAAATAGGTTTATATACTCTGACATATTGTCTTTATGCCCAGCTGCACTACTTCCTGAACTTCAGCCAGCTCCTTGTTTCCTGTCTGCCATTATTGGACAAACTTGATTAATTCAGGTGTGTCTGATTATTGTTGCCATGACTACTGAGGTCAGTCACACCTGAATTAATCAGTTTGTCCAATAATGGCAGACAGGAAACAAGCAGCTGGCTGAAGTTCAGGAAGTAGTGCAGCAAAGACAATTTTCTCTTTATTTGGCAAAATTTGTTTTAATCTGATTTCTAAGCGTTGACTAAATGCACACGAGAAAACGAGATTCAATGGAAAGTAATTTACCTCGTGCTCAGTGGATTATTTGTAATCATGATGTAATTAAATGATATTTATTTTACTGTATACAGTGTGTGAATAAAGAGTTCATTTGATCAGTTTGAAGTACAGCTCCCCCTACTGGACGAGGACGCAGGCGCTCTCACAATTAGCATATTATGAATAAATTAGCTGTGATACATAGATTAATGTGGTTAGTGATTGAACTAAAAGATCAACTCCAGGAGTCTGAAGATCTGCATCTTCATCGATAGCAAGACTGAATGAGAAGCGTCCAGTAACACTCGTCCACACACACACACACACACACACCTCTGCTTGTTAGAGGTCCAGATCGTGTCTTTCACATGCAATCAGCCGTTTCCCACACACACACACACGAAGCGGATGCTGGAGGTCCAGGCGTCTGACTCAGAAGTGAACTATAGTCACACACACTCATCTTGTTCCAGCTGGACTGAGTCACACACACAGATTGTCTTGTCCAGCACATGTTAGTCATTCATTAAAGCAATAGTTCAGCCAAAATGAACATTTTGTCATCGTTTACTGATCATTCTATCCTATGCTTTTATTCCGGAGAAGCGGATGGAGATTTATCATATCCGCACCACAACTCTATGATACCTTTAGGATTTTTAATGTACACTCTAAACAATGCTGGGTTGTTTGAACCCAAATTTGGGTCAAATATGGACAAACCCAAATGTTGGGTTCAACTTTCACTTTCAACTGTATTTTTTTAATTGCATTTTCAACCCAACATTTTTCAAGTCCATATTTGACCCAAATTTGGGTTGAAACGACCCAGCATTTTTAAAGTGCATTCAGAGGAGGCATATCCTACTGTAAATGTATTGAAATGAATAAGGCATCTTTGAGTAAACTTCGAGTATCATTTGAGGATCTGTTCGCCGGGCCGAGTGTCCTGCTTTTTGGTTTTTGGTCGCCCTAGTCAATGTGTACTATAAAAATGCTGGGATGTTTTAACCCAATTTTGGGTCAAAAATGGACAAACCCAATTGTTGGATTTAAAAAAAAAAAGAATTTATAGATTTAACCCAACAGCTGGGTTTGTCCATATTTGACCCAAAATTGGCATTTTTTAGAGTGTGTGTAAAAATTCAATGGCCCATCTTCAATTATGGCTTGCTTATTACAAATGAATAAAATAACTAAATAAATAAACAAAATACTCAAGTGAAAGCATGATATGAAACCACTCTTTTAATGTTTACACTATACAGTTAATACACTCTAAAAATGCTGGGTTGTTTGAACCCAAATTTGGGTCAAATATGGACAAACCCAAATCTTGGGTTAAAAATGTAACTTCAAATTTCACTTTCAACTGTATTTTTTTTAATTGCATTTTAACTCAACATTTGGGTTTGTCCATGTTTGACCCAAACAACCCAGCATTTTTTAGAGTGTGAAATTTGATTCATGTATAGCTGACTTATCATGAGTTAGCATGTTTGCAACCTGTTTATAGCTCACGTAATCTGGCAATCAAGCATATTTCCAAGCAAATACGCATATCCATCAAGAACAAAATGAGACTTTTTCCTTATTCATAATATTTTGGTTCAAAATCGGTTACTGGCTAAAACTATAGAGATTTGTCGGTATGTTTATTTAATTGTGCATGCATATTTTCCCTATTTTTACATTTACATCACCTTTGCTGCCATCTAACGTTTTTAATAAACAAATAATTGTATGAATCATAAATGTTTAGCAAAACATTATTTTCAAACTGCAAACACTCAAAAAAATGCTGGGTTGTTTGAACCCAAATTTGGGTCAAATATGGACAAACCCAAATGTTGGGTTAAAAATGTAACTTCAACTTTTAATTGCATTTTTAACCCAACATTTGGGTTTGTCCATATTTGACCCCAATTTGGGTTGAAACGACCCAGCATTTTTCAGAGTGCATTCAGAGGAGTCATATCCTACTGTAAATGTATTGAAATGAATAAGGCATCTTTGAGTAAACTTCGAGTATCATTTGAGGATCTGTTCGCCGGGCCGAGTGTCCTGCTTTTTGGTTTTTGGTCGCCCTAGTCAATGTGCACTATAAAAAATGCTGGGTTGTTTTAACCCAATTTTGGGTCAAATATGGACAAACCCAATTGTTGGATTAAAAAAAAAGAATTTATAGATTTAACCCAACAGCTGGGTTTGTCCATATTTGACCCAAAATTGTCATTTTTTAGAGTTTGTGTAATAATTCAATGGCCCATCTTCAATCATGCCTCGCTTAATACAAATGAATAAAATAACTAAATAAATAAACAAAATACTCAAGTGAAAGCATGATATGAAACCACTCTTTTAATGTTTACACTATACAGTTAATACACTCTAAAAATGCTGGGTTGTTTGAACCCAAATTTGGGTCAAATGTGGACGAACCCAAATGTTGGGTTAAAAATGAAATTTAAAAAATGTACAGTTGAAAGTGAAAGTTTAAAATTTTTAACCCAACATTTGGGTTTGTCCATATTTTACCAAAATTTGGGTTCAAACAACACAGCATTGTTTAGAGCGTATAATAATCAAATAAGTTAATTTAAACACACAACTGGCTTTATTTCCTGTAAATTGATTATGTAAATGAAGCTCTGAGTTTTAAACGAGTGATTTGTTCACTGAATCCGGTTAAAGCAAACGGAGTGAATGTGAAAGTGTGTCAGAAGAAGCTGTAATGATCACTGAAGGTTCAGCAACGCTCGCCTCTCAATGCTGCTCTTTGTTCCACTCGTTCTGAAGCGCCGGCTCCAGTTTCAGCTTGGAGAAGATCTCAGGATCTGGAAGACGTTTCAAAGAGCCGGCCGCCATATCGTCCGACTCGTAGATACAGCAGTGTGTTCACTCCTTCCGGATCCTGAGACACACACACTTCTACACACACAGAATGATTCTGATAAAGGAACAGGGGGATGTTTCATTACTTTCAGGAAGTGTTAATCCAAAAATCAATGGCATGAGGGGGAATCAATGCTGACATAGTCAAACCATCATTTATTTCTCACACTATCACAGTTTACTCACCCTGATGTCGTTCAAATGCCGTACACCCTTCTTTTTCGAAGATAAAGTGTTTTTTGTAGTCCAAATTAAGAAGGATTTGCATGCTGCATTAGTACAATACCAGGGTGAGTAAATGATGGCTTAATTTTCATTTCAGGGTGAACTGTCTCTTTAAGACGAGGCTGAAAGACACGTGAAGTTAGCAGGAGTCTGAGGACACGGCGTCTGGCACTGAGCCGCTTTAATCTGAGGTGCTCTGGTTTCATTTTCATTAATCTGAGAGGGCTCACAATGTGATTAAACCCCTAACAACTTCCGTACCTGCAGATCATCAGAGATCTGGAGTATCAGTGTTTCAAAGCCACTGCAGGAGAACAAGGCATTTCCTCAGATGGACTTCATCCACGGCGTGCAGGACGAGGGATCGCAGGAACACGTTTCTGATCTTCTCAAACAGCCGGCGTTCAGATACACACTTGTGCTTTACAACCAGAGTTAGTGTTATTAACTAAACTAAAACTATTTCGCTAATGGAATAAAAGCTGAAATAATATAATTCGAAACTATCCACAAGTTTCCTACGCCCCATGAGGCCTTGCGTCAAAAGGGGGCGCGACTTCCGGTTCGAAGTAAACAAAGCGCGACTTGACAAGCTTGACACTCGTTCATTCAACAGTTGACAGTCATTCAAGTTATAGCGATCCGATGTGGGAACACAACCTCAACGAAATTCAAAAGGGTGAAATAACAGTACCCTCCGCAGTAGTTGATAATAACATTATTAATAATCAATACTCATCAAGGCATGGTGACAGAGAGTTGTGCGAGATGACAAACAATTAAAATAAAAAATACACACTTAGTCATTGTGCTTTGGAGTTTATTCAAAACAATCACGTTTAAGCCACTGAATTAATTTAGTCCGGTTATACTACATACAACCGCGAACATGTTGTCCCTGAGCTCCGTAACGACATCTCTCATAAAGATTTGCGTCTTTAAATAGTAAAATAATTCTCCGAAAAACAGCTAGCCTCTTCGCTAACACACAAAATACCATTGGAATGCTACTTCCGCCGCGTCACCGGAAGTTTCACCCACTTTATTATTTACAGGAGCGCCCCTCGGAAACTTGTGGATAACTATCTTTTTTTTTTTTTTTTCCCGGATGGCTTACTTTTTTTTTTTTTTTGTTTTTTTGTTTTTTTATTGAACACACTTATTTACAAAAAAAAAAAAAAGCAATTTACAAAATCTCTCGTTGGGAGACTCATGTGCATAACTTGTGGATAACTATCACGCTCTTTGAGAAGGTGTATTGGCCGTCAACTAAACTAACTGTTTTGATAATTTAATAAAAGCAAGCAAGCTAATTTTATTTATAGCAATTTTTTCAAATAAATCAATGTAAGTGTTTTACAGAAAAAGATTCAATAAAAACATTAGACCTAGTAAGATATAGTTTATAAGGATTTACTGAGACATACAATCACTAAAAAATGAAGAAAACATATTGAAGATATCAAAAGAAGCCAGACTAAAGAAATATTTAATCTGAAAAAAAAAAAAGATGAAATAAAACAAATACACTCTAAAAATGCTGGGTTGTTTTAACCCAACTTTGGGTCAAATATGGACAAACCCAAACGTTGGGTTAAAAATGTAATTTAAAAATGTAACCCAATGGCTGGGTTTGTCCATATTTGACCCAAAGTTAGATTAAAACAACCCAGCATTTTTTTAGAGTGTATACACTAAATGCAAACCGTAACTATCATGATCTTTCAGAAGGAGTTTCGTCATTGGCTGAGCGCGTTTACTCGACTTGTATCAGCAAATATTTACAAACCGCGAGCTTTAGCAGACGCTCACACACACTTTAGTTTGGGGTTTTCATGGTTCCACTGAAACCACAGGACAAACAAATCACACGCGAGTTTCTGGAAGCAATACTCGTTTATTAACATGCAGAGCACACGGGCAGAGTCAGGGAAATAAGGGTCTTGGGAATTTGTAAAAAAATAATCAAATAAATAAATCAGACATTATTATGCAATCTAATTGGCAACTGAGTTGGAAGATTGAGATGAGTTGCTGCTTAACGTTATCACACACATCCAGTTCCTCAGTCTTGTTTGAGCTCTTCTTTATGAGCATCTGTGGGATTTCTTGCATTTGATCAAACACATGATGTGGGGAATCCCTCAAAACGGTCGGGTTTCGCCATTTCACTTGATTTGATTAAAGATAGGGAAGCCTATTTTCAGATATAGGCTAGCAATAGCGAGCTAGCTTTGAGCGAACGAGATCCCGCCGTCTCATAGACCGTTTTTTACAGATCGGATGGCTTTCCAATTCATCAAAACGATTCTATTTGTATGATTCATATAAACTCTAAACAATGCTGGGTTGTTTGAACTCGGGTCAAATATGGACAAACCCAAATGTTGGGTTAAAAATGTAATTTCAAATTTAAACGCAACTTTCACTTTCAACTGTGCATTTTTTAATTGCATTTTTAACCCAACATTTGGGTTTGTCCATTATTGACCCAAATTTGGGTTAAAACAACCCAGCATTTTTTAGAGCGTATAAATGTGTTTTCGCAAAACGGATCTATATTAATCCTATATTTCAAACACTAATTGCTAATTTGATTAAGCAGCCGATATTTGAGACTGTGTAGATCTGACTGAGAGATTATACACAAAAAAATGCTGGGTTGTTTTGGGTTTTAAACCCAAATTTGGGTTTAAGTTTTTTTGTAAGTTACGCTAAAAGATGTTCACAAAATGGCAATAAAGAAGTGAAAACCCATTTTAATGCTTGAATTGTTTTGTTGTAAGGTGTCCTTGTTCGTAAATAAAAGGCATTATTGTTGACCGCGCGTGTGTGTGTGTGTTTTGTCTATCGAATGGAGCCTCATATGTTTTGCCTGTGCTCATAATTCGAGCTCGACCACATGAAGACGTCACAGAAAATCCCCATTTCAAGCCAGCCAGCGAGTGCTCGCCCCGTCTCTTCCACAGACAATTAAAAACCACAAGCCTCTGAAGCCCCTCTAATGAGAGTCTAATCCTCCCATGATGCAAAGCAGGATCTCCTCCAGATGCCAAACACTTCAATATCTCAATACAGCCGTTTACATGCAGAGACATGCTTTTAGATATGAATTTATGGACATGAATAATAATGCTTTTATTTTTATAACAGAAGTGATAAAAACTTATAGCAAACTTATTTTAGTACTAGACATTTTGTTTAGATTATAAATGAGATTTTATTAAAATTTTGCACATTTTTGTAATTTTTATTTGCTTTTCATGAAAATGAGAAATATATATATATATATATATATAGTTAATGTTTATTTTTCTTAAGTATTGAAACTGTTTTTGATAACCCTCATATATAACCCTCAATATACTGTCATTTATAATCTTCTAGCAAACTTATTTTAGTACTAGACATTTTGTTTAGATTATAAATGAGATTTTATTACATTTTTAAAATTTTTGTAATTTTTATTTGCTTTTCATGAAAATGAGAAATATATATATATATATATATATATATATATATAAAATAGTTAATGTTTATTTTTAAGTAGTGAAAATGTTTTTTGATGATAACCCTCATAATACTCACTATACAGTCAAAAAATTAAGTAATTGATAGGATCTTAAAGGAATAGTCACGGTTTCAGAAGTCAGCAAACAAACACATTCCTGTTACCAAAGAGTTTTAATGGAGACTGCCATTATGAAAGTCTTCATCATGAAAAACGCTCATTTATAAAACAAACATCACAGTTACTGCAGCCTTCAAATGTTAAAAAAAGAACAGAGTGAATGAACTATACAAGCAAACGCGCGTCAAATAATCCGCTAAGCTACACGAGACATTAAAAGAGTCCTGTTAAATTAAAAATAGGTTAATAGTAGATGTGAGAAACCTGTACGGAGAGAGAAAATGACATTGATAAAGGAGGAAAAGCGCATCCACAGGTGAGCCATGATGATCGCTCATGCTCCTGTTCTCGGGTCAGTTCCTCACAGTGGGCTTTGAGTAGCATCTGTCGTCCTGAAGGAGAGAAACGAACACGTCTGTCATCAGTGTTTCTCAGATGAACTCTCCTCTGAACGGAAGCCCGTGGCGGTTTTGCTGTTGCCAACGGCGACGGAGACGACAGAGAGTTGAGTCTCTCAGGTCCTCAAACTCCGAGAAGCCCAACTGATTCAACAGCTCATAAACTCCAGCCTGAGACGCCACCTGAACACAAAACACACACACACACACACACTCATTATTGGACTGGATTGTGTGCTATTCCTCTTCCTGTCAGTCAGAGGCTAATTCAAGTGTGGCCAATTCAACCCGTATGGTAACGGTACTGGGACCCTGAGAGTCGTTCGGGCCGACGAAACTGGTGACATCTGGTCCTGATGGGGTAACACACACACACACACACACACACACTATAAAGAGAGACTGCAGGCCTGTTTACTTTGGCTCTGTTGATTTAAGAGCTGGTAAAACTCGCTGAAAAAGTCAAGGCCACAGAATGAGAAGAGAGAAACTACAGGGGTCACGACCCTGAACCTCTGAACTATACATCCATCATCTGTTTATATCTGTCCATCCATCCAACAGAGCACCGTAACAGTAGCTTATATAGACAAACAGGTGAAACTCGGAAAATGAGAATACGGTGCAAAAGCTCATTTATTTCAGTAAGGTGAAACTAATATATTATATAGACTCATTACACGCAAAGTGAGATATTTCAAGCCTTTATTTGTTATAATTTTGATGATTATGGCTTACAGATTATAGAATATTGTGAAAAGGTTTTCATATCTGTTGTATTGGCTGTCCTGTGGTCAGAAAAAAGTAAAAAAAGAAAGAAAACCCGACAAGGACCCGTTCCTGGATTGCTGGAAGAGGACAGTACGGGCTGGTTATCCTCCAAAGAGAAAATATTGTTTTCTTATATATTTTTACTTTTAGTTTTAACGTTAGCACCATCGTCTCTCTTTCGGTTCGCCATTTTTGAAAGTTGTGTACTGAAAAGCTTAAAAAAATTAAATTCAATAAAAAATTAAACATGCTAGTCTTTTTGTCGGGATGTCGTGAAGCGTCGCAGACGTGACGTAGGTTGTCGCCCACTATGACACACTATACGACAACGCCCGTTGTCGTTTACGAATCCCCACGTCACCCTACGTCAACCGGATCGTGCTGAAATTGGGCTAAAATCGTGTAATCTGAACCAGGCATAAGAGGCGATATTTGACCGGCATATCATCAATAGGGCTGGGTATTGACACAAATTTTACAATTCGATTCGATTTCGATTCACAAGCTTGCAATTCGATTCGATTCAGATTTCGATTCGATTCAATATTGATTATTTTGGATATTAGTTCCAATAAATGGCAAATTTTCTCAAGGAAATCAAATCTCTAACTAATGCTGTAAACTATGGGAGTCTAGTTGTAGCCTATAGACTTCATTAGCCTAATATGAAGGTAGTAATGAACTGTTTTGTTGCTATACAAACACTTAAATTACACTTTTATTTATTTTTATAATAAGAAGATTATATGAAATATAAACATTTAAATGGTGGCTGTCATAAAAACTTGCCAGATTTATTCAAATATGCATTAAATATTGAAGAACATTAAGATTATAATGCATATGTAATATGGTGTATATATTAGAGTTATTTTTTCTCGCTGACTAACGAGTTTATGTGGGTTTTCTGAGGTAAATATGACGATACATTGATTACAAGCTGTTTAACTGACGTCTTTCCACGGTTGAAACGCTGATTGAGCGAATCAATGTGACATGATCCGGATTTGGATAAGTTGTACTCTACGTATCTTTAACACACTTTCAGATGCTCATTCATGTTTATTTGGCGCTGTGACTCGTATGACTGGAGATTTAAGAATCGATATCAGTTCGTAAAAATGAGAATCGATTTTTATTACCCAGCCCTAATCATGAACATGTCCGTAAAACGATCACTTTGACCCATTGTTTCTCTCTGCTTCACATGTGGTTAGTGTGTTTTTTTTCATTCTGAGATCTGCAGTCGAATCATAAATGAGAGTTTCCGTTGTGACGCACAGCTGGATCCCATGATTCCCTGCGTCAGGTGCGGACGGGATCTGGATCGACTCCCACCGCCAGCTATAAAAGTAACAAACACTGGACACAAAGAGGAAAGAGCGCAGACAAACACTCGGCTCCAGTAAAACGACAGATGTTATGAGCGCTGAACACCATCCATCATCCTCTGCTGCTCTTTAGCCGGAGAAATCCTGACAAACACACCATATTAGCAGCTGTAAATCTCCTGTCTACACACACACACACACACACACACTGATACAGTGTGAATATCACCTCAAACACTGATCACATGACCTTAAACATTCGCTGGGAAATTGTGGAATGATTGCAACAAAATACTTTCTTAAGTACGGAGGCGTATTGCATTCACTTGAAGAAGAAAATCTACTCTGTTTTGCTGAATTAACAAGTTAATTATCTCAGAATTACGAGTTAATTTTTCATGAGAAAAAAAATTCTCTGTTTTTCTGAATTAATGAGTTAATTTTTCATGAGAAATAAAGTTTTTGCTCTGTTTTTCTGAATTAACTCGTTAATTCAGAAAAACAGAAAAATTAACTCGTTAATTCAGAAAAACAGAGCAAAAAAAAAATCCATGAAAAATTAACTCGTTAATTCAGAAAAACAGAGCAAAAAAAAAATTTCTCAAGAAAAATTAACTCGTTAATTCAGAAAAACAGAGCAAAAAAAAATTCTCTCATGAAAAATTAACTCATTCATTCAGAAAACAGAGCAAAAAAAACTTCTCATGAAAAAATTCACTCGTTAATTCAGAAGAACAGAGCAAAAACTTTTTTTCTCATGAAAAATTAACTCATTAATTCAGAAAAACAGAGCAAAAAGAAATTTCCATGAAAAAAATAATTCGTTAATTCAGAAAAACAGAGCAAAAACTTTTTTTCTCATGAAAAATTAACTCATTAATTCAGAAAAACAGAGCAAAAACTTTTTCTCTCATGAAAAATTAACTCATTCATTCAGAAAAACAGAGCAAAAAGTAATTTCTATGAAAAATTAATTCGTTAATTCAGAAAAACAGAGCAAAAAAAAATCTCTCATGAAAAATTAACTCGTTAATACAGAAAAACAGGGTAGATTTTTTTTCTTCGAATGAATGCAATACGCCTCCGTACTTAAGTTTCTTTCACAGAAGAAAATATTCATGTCACACAGTGTTGAAATGACATTACACTACATTTGTTTTTATCTGTGGGGTGAACGATCATTTTAAGGTAAAAAATAAATAAATCCTGACCTTTCCTCTTCATAATCATTTGTCCACCCTAACCTTGATGTAGATGTGTAAATCAAACTGCACATTGGCACTTATATCGACCTCAAACACCCTCCGAATGTTGTGGCCAATGCCGAGTAACTGAGAGAGGGGTCAGAAACAAGCAGTGACCTTTGACCCCGGCGGACTGATGACCCGGTCAACACGATGAACGTCGCTGAAGGAGAGAAACGAACATTTCATGATTCTCAACGCACTTCTTTTTATAAACCAGACTGAACTTGAGTCTATCAACAGTCTTTAGACTATCATAATCACATGTCAAGAACAGCCAAACTTTCTTAAAAAAACACTGAATTATCCATTTAGCGTCCATCTAAACTAAAGCAACTTATAAATGATCAATAATTCAATAAGAGCCGTTTATCTTGAGGGAATGACGTGACAACACTGAGCGACTCTCGACTCGTGTTATCGGTCAGCCGTCCTCGAGTCACTGGAACGAGACTTTATTAGGTCTTATCGCTGCACTGCACACTGGCTCTTATCTGAAGCACTGAGAGACTGAGAAGATCCACACACACACACACACACACTCCGTGAACTTCATCAGGGTTCAGTCTGTCTGTCTCTGTGAATCGCTTAAAAAGGGGGAATATCGACTGGAACAGAATCAAATCAGCCCATAGATGCGATTTAAACCAAATTAAAAATAATAACTTCATGAGGAATAATAGAACATTTTTGACATATCGTCCATCCCAAATTGAGCTCAACGAACAACATTTGTAGCTTTCGGGTTTATTTAACCATTAATATAGGTCTTTATTAAAAATATCCTGCTATAAGTTGTAATAATTGTTGTTGTTGTCATTTTATTCGTTTTAACCCTCAAACCGTAATCACTTTCTAGCCCTTAATCCTGTAATTGTGGACAAATGTGATCCTAATGTTATATCAGTGTCTTCGATAAAGTTTTGTCTATCCATTTACGGTGTGTTTTTTTATTTTGGGGGTATTTTAGAATTTATTTTCTTCAAAAAGTACCATATTTTCTATGTAAATTATGCTTATTTTTATGTTTTATTTTTGGAATTTTTTTTAACTACATTAAAATATCATTCCAATAAGTTCTTAGAGCTAAAACCTAAAGATGAAGTGATTTTGGCTTATTTTAGAATGCTCTAAATTACAGTTTTTTCCATTAATTTCTATGGGTGCCCATTTGACCCAATTGCAAGATTAAAGAGTGTGTAGAATTTAGTAAAAAAAAAAAATTGTGTGTGTTCAGGAGGCAAACTTAGGAAAAGTAGCCAAGTCTTGTACCGCTCAGATCAAGGGAAGTATTTTTTTTAAAAATAAATCAAAACTATTTTGCCCACATTTGTCCAGAATACTGTTTTAGGGTTAAAATATGCGTCTATTAATTTTCATTTTAGTTATTTTAGAGCATCAATTTAAACGAGAAATGTTGCGTTTGCAAATTAGTTTGAGCTCTAATATATACATGTATACAACAATAATATATAATATTTAATAAGTTGGAGTTTCATTAAAAAAGGTTTTATTTTAGTTTCAGTTAAAAAATATTTTATTTAAAGTAACTGTACTAAAGTAATTTAAAGTAATTAATTTTAGTACATTAATTTAAACGAGAAATGTTGCGTTTGCAAATTAGTTTGAGCTCTATAATAATAGATTATAATATATACATGTATACAACAATAATATTTAATAAGTTGGAGTTTCATTAAAAAAGGTTTTATTTTAGTTTCAGTTAAAAAAGTATTTTATTTCAAGTAACTGTTTAAAGGAAAAATCATATTTCAAAATGCTATTGTATACTTTCTGACTTACACAGTATTCAAAGGGTTTTCTTTTCTTTTCTACATCTTAGATTTCCAGTGTTAATGGACAACATGTGGATGTTGTATTTAATCCAGAACATTCCTCTCACACGCGCCGGACTCTCGGCTATACTCGCATCAACGGGGTCAGAGCCAGAATCCAGACTGGGATTATCGATTGGACAGAGATAGGCAAAAAAAATCAGGCCGGATGTTCACTTGTGTGACGTGACAGTGATGTTGACTGATGAGTTAATCAGAGATTGCTCTAGATTAGTTTAGTTTCCTATGTTTCTGCAGATAAATTCTTCTCAACCAAAACAAAACTCAACAACTGTGCTCTTTCAGCTCTTCATGCGTCGCGGTCTGCAGGGCTGTATGGGTATATAAAGCATCAGGGAAAATCACACTGTTCTGCGCAGGGGGGAAACACTCATTTGTTTGGAATGGCAGTAAATTCCAGACTTTACCGAGAGCCGCAGCTGGCCTCAACACACACACACACACACACACACACACCGACCTCGAGAAACCCGACGTGTGAATCAGCGGCCTCGATGATGCTAGAATAAACTTGTAAATTCCAGGGTACGAGTCCAAATGAAGTGACGGCTACGGCTCGACAAGCACAGATTCACACGGGAGAACAGAAATCACCACAAAACAGACAAGAGGAGCTTCAGCTGGACAAATGCACACAACGCATGACAACAGTTACACTTCACTGAGGTTTGGCAAGTTTAAAGTTGAAGCAAGATCAACTCTTGGAGTGGTGATAACATATACAACATTTATTGTACATTTGAAGAGTTCAGATGCAAAAGCCTCTAAATGCCATTTGAAATTTTCTTCTTTAATGATGATTTTTATCAAACTTGTATATTTAAGTTCAGTAATTTCACTTAAATAACAATTAATAGGTAATTATCATTGCCATTTAAGTGAAATTACTGAACTTAAATATACAAGTTTGATAAAAATCATCATTAAAGAAGAAAATTTCAAATGGCATTTAGAGGCTTTTGCATCTGAACTCTTCATTTGGAGAAGCATTTGCTCTGTATTTGAGGTTTAAATAAGCAATGTTGTTAAAAAAAAACTCACAGCAAACTGACTATTCATTAGTGCTGGGCAACGATTAATCGCCATTAATCACATCCACAATACAAGTTTGTGTGTGTACTGCACATAATTATTTTGTATTTATAAATCCACACACATGCATGTATATATATATTAAAAAATATGTGCATGTATATATTGTATACATAAATATTTATATTTTATATATATATATATATATATATATAACACATTTTCTTAAATATATACATGCATGTGTGTGTATTTATAAATACAAAATAATAAAAAAAATAATAAAAAAAACTAATAGGGAGCTAATAATCAAGAGAGCATCAGAGCAACTGAAGACTATTTTAAGCAAAATGATGGAATGTCTATTAATACAATCACTCGAAATGTGACATAATTGCTTATTACTTTTGACCAATAGGTGGCGCTGACACTAAATTCGATCTGGTGTGGTCAGTGTTGGATTTCCCTTACAGCCTCAGATGCAGTTTGACATTCATTTCGTTTATCGACACAAAATCTGTAACTTTTTGCATGGTCTGAAGATGATCCGACTCTAATTTGGTGTAAATGGGACAAACGGTCTAGGAGGAGATCGAAAAAGTAGGTTTTTAATGAACATCAAAATGTTGGTCGATTATGGGAAAATGGGTTTCTATGTTCACAGCATGACCCAAGGATTTCATTACAATAGACAAAATTAATTAAAAGCTTTTAGCATTTTTTTTTAATTTCATGGATTTAACACCACAAGATGGCGCTGTCTATAAACTAAGTACATCGGGGAATGGTGCAGAGTTTTGTAACGATACGCCAATGCATTGTATAGTATTTGAAATAAAATTCAAAATGGCTGACATTGGAAAATTGTGAATCGTTCAACTCTTCACGCAGCATCGAAACTAAAGAGGCGCGTTTTGTTATTTTTTGGCCAAAGTAATATGCAAAAATTATCTCCTGACCACTGGGTGGCGCTGTGCTGAAACTGTGCAGATCCTCTCAAGTCATGGTTGTCAAACACCAAGTAAGGTCAGAATACGCTAAAGCATTGTGGAGATACTGCCTCACGTTCATTTTGGCGTGCTCTTCGTTGAGTTATTCGAGAACGGTTTGACTAATTAACTTTTTTCGTCAGCATGGTCTGAAGATAATCTGGTTAAATTTGTGAAAACTGGAGCAACGGTTTAGGAGGAATTTTGAGCCTTTACGGTTCAAAAGTTTCAAAACCGTATGTGCAATATTTGGACAGTGGGTGGCGCTAGAGGGATTGGGTTAGAGACTGTTAGTGAATGCTGGGACTGTCCTTTATCAGTGTACCAAATTTCACAACTTTTTACCAAATGCTTCAATGGTCTACCATAGACTAAAAAGCAGCAGAAGACGACGACGAACGGATACGGTGCTCGGCCCCTAATAATAAACTAACTGCTGCAACATGAAATATTAATTTGGCTTAATTGCACATCACAGACAAAACCATATCAAGTATAGTTCAGTACTATAGAGTGCCGAATTTACGACGTCACCCTGTAGGCCAAAACGCGGAAGTGAGTTAGCATTTTAGCATTACGGTTCCCTCGCTCTAAAGCCTATGGGATTTTTGAACGGGTTTTTGCTAAATCACCTGAAATAAGGTCTGTGGTGAACAAAGCCTCTAAATATGTTCACGTTTTGATCTATGACATAAAACACACAGTTATAACCATGCTTGTGGTTTTTTAAACTTTATTGTGTTTTTTAAAATCTTTATATATACATTTTGGATTAACTTGTAAAGATTATCTTGCTAGACAAAACGTGTAAGGGTGACAACTCTTTGTTAAACACAGATCTTATTTTTTGCGATTTTCCAAATTTTTTTATTTTTTGCGGTTGTCCTACAAAGTGACGTCATCACTTCGGCACTCCATTGGCAAAACAGCAGTGAGTTTCATGATGAACTGGTGCAAATGCACGGTAGACTTATTTATCAACAGCCTTTTGCTTTTCAACGTAAACTTTTAAGCAGCAACATGAAATAGGAGAGAGCTATTCATCATATTTACATATTCGTAAAAAAGGATTTCTGGCGGGATTTCAGTTGTTGTGATCTGACCTGTAGCATCCACTGGCTGAAGGAGCGCTGCCACGAGTCTCTCTTCTCCAGGTGCAGGTACGTATTGAAGAGGATCAGGTACATGTAGCGCTCCAGATACAGCAAACTCTTCAGCGTCAGCGCCTGGATCTCCGGCTCACCTTTACAGCTCTTGATCTGCCGACAGACACAAACCAGAGCCGTGAATAACCAACGGTCAAGTCAATACCTGAAGTACCACATGTTCCTGGATCAACGTCAGTGTTAACTTTCCAATCAACCAATCAGAGTTGAGGGACAAGTTTATAGTTTATGTCAAGTTTAGTGAAGTACTTACACATCAGTGCTATTCACCTTTCATTACCCTCTGATTTCAGGGAAAAGTTATGGGTAGGGATTGGGTAAGGACAGGAATGTTAATCCAGGAACATGTCTTACTTGGCAAAATCACGGTGAACCCCAAAATGTAGTCCTTACCCAATCCCTACCACACCCCTAGAAGAAAATATCTCAATTCGCTTCGGAGCATAAAAAAAACACATAAAAAATGACTGACAGGTGACTTTGATTGAATTTTACTACCCCTTACAATCAATATTTTTGCATTTGGGCATTGGCGTATATCCAGCGACCTATGTTTCCAAACTTCTGACGGTGGTTTCGTCTCGATCGGACTAACGGTTTCGAAGATATCGGAGCCTGGCAAGACTGGTATCGTTGGACTCGGCAACGATTCAGGAACCCAAAGATGTGACTCCCGTTAAAACAAGTCAACCACAGTCAGAGTTATAAGCGTTTGAAAATTTCATTTTACCACTAGGTGGCGCTGTTTGAAACTTCTCAGGCTCCTTCAGGCATCGTACTGATGACCCATACCGAGTTTCGTAACAATTTGTTAATGCTTTCAAAAAATACAGCATTTTAGCACATAATTCAAAATGGCCGACAGACAAAATGGCCGATCTGGGTAAATTGGATATCGGTCGACTCGGCGTGACGCCCAGGACAAAGACAAGAGCACTTTTATGATTTTTGGACAAACCGTATGAGCAAAAATGGCTGTATACCTGCGTATACCCTACACTACACCACTGGCGTATATCCAGCGGCCTATGTTTCCAAACTTCTGACGGTGGTTTCGTCTCGATCGGACCAACGGTTTCGAAGATATCGGAGCCTGGCAAGACTGGTATCGTTGAACTCGGCAACGATTCAGGAACCCAAAGATGTGACTCCCGTTAAAATAAGTCAACCACAGTCAGAGTTATAAGCGTTTGAAAATTTCATTTTACCACTAGGTGGCGCTGTTTGAAACTTCTCAGGCTCCTTCAGGGCATCGTATGCTTTCAAACAATGCTTTCAAAAAATACGGCATTTTAGCACATCATTCAAAATGGCCGACAGACCGATTTGGGTAAATTGGATATCGGTCGACTCGGCATGACGCCCAGGAGAAATTTTTCATTTCTCCGGACCAGTAGGTGGCGCTGAGCCGAAACGCAGCATGTAGCCTCAGGTCATGCTTGTGATGACATGCACCAAGTTTGGTCTAAATACGATAAAGCGATGCGAAGATACAGCCTTATGTCTGTTTTTGCAAGCGTTACGTAAAATTTATTCGCGAGGTATTCGAGAACGAATTCGATAACTTCAATTATGGTGAGAATCGGAGCAACGTACCATTTGTACCAAGTACACTTGAGCTATACAGATCTAACATTAATTCGGCACACTTTTACATTCAGGGGAAACTCTAATGATGATTAAACAACCATATTAAAGTTACACGCTGATCCGCCTCGCATACAAGATCAATTATGCATAAGAAAAAAACACTCCATCTCATCTCACGGGGCAAACTAGAGCTGAAGTCGTTTTCAAAAATGAATGCACTTTTAACAATGGGATCAGGGTGAGTAATTTATGCAGGCGACGGGAGATTAATTAGCCGCAATTTTTAGTCTTTACTCAAACTGCCCTAACAAAAGACACTGCAGAGCATAAAAAGGCAAATTATTACAGGCACAGCCAGAGACCAAACACACAATACCTGCTCATTTACCCAGTCTATTGCTCAAAGCCCTGTTCTGTAATAAAAGATGATGATTACACACTTTTCATGATGGTTATTAAGCTTTAACTTGGCTAGCGTTGTACTTTCAGTGATTGATTCTCTACAAACGGGTCAAATCGGGACAGAACACTCTGGAAACAAATTGATCACAATGCAATCCAGCCGCGTCCCTCTGCCTTTCACACACTCACTCTGCTCTCCATTTTAGTGCGAGTGATAAATAAAATGCACAGACAGAAGCGTTGGTGTTTACATGCCTGCTTTCTCTGTTGAAGTATTAAACAAACACACACACGAGACATTTCACCACATACAGTTATAATGATGCATCAAAATTCAATGCATAAAACAAACTGACATGAGTAATACTGTAATCTTGAACATTCTGGCAGCAGCGGATTAATGAAATAATCAAAGGTAAAACTATTATGGACAGATGTTTGTTTGGCTTTATGATGTGAAAATCCTCTCTACAGATAAATATGAATAAAACACTGAGGTGATCTGATCCCAGTAGTGAACGTAAACGTCATATGCATGTATATATATTAGGGCTGTGCAAAAATTAATCGCATCCAAAATAAAAGTCTGTGTTTACATAATATATTTGTGTGTGCTGTGTATAATTATTTTGTATATATAAATACCTATGCATGCATGTATATATTTAAGAATTATTTGCGCTTAAATTCTGTATATATATATATATATATATATATATATAAATACATAATAAAATAATTTTATATATGAATAACACATTTTCTAAATATATACATGCATGTGTGTGTATTTATATATACAAAATAATTATATACAGCACACACAAATATATTATGTAAACACAGACTTTTATTTTGGATGCGATTAATCGCAATTAATTTTTACACAGCCCTAATATATATATATATATATATATATACACACACACACACTCCAAAACGGTTAGTGTGATCACACACATTATCTCAGATCTTCAACTGCTTTCATTCAACAGTCTTGCAAAGTAAAGTCAAAACTTGAGGAGGTCAAAGACACTGGGGGGTTCAAGAGCGCATCAGCCAATCAGACGCGCCGTACCTCACAGTTATAATATATGCCAAAGGTTTAACAGAGGAACAATGCACAGGAATCTCCAGGGTGACAAAGGATTTATGAATGAGCAGGCCAAAGTGTGTAGCTGAAACCCTCAAAGGTCAAAGGTCATGGGTAAGACTTCACCCTGAACAGGGGCCTGATGCTAACGTCTCAAACTCGAACCCAGATGCTTCAGTTCATCATCAGCAAACGAAACTGCTCAAACTCATTCCTGCATGGGAACATTTACAGTTCAAAAACGAAGAGAAAGATCTGCAAGATCACGCATAGCCTGACTCAACAACTGCAAAAATACATCCATCACACACACACACACACTCAACGAGTTAGCTATACTTTACCATACTGGCAACTAGAAATGATCTAATCTGATAAAACCTCACTTCGTGGCCATCCATTACGTTTTTTTATTTATTTTTTTTAAGTAGAGTTTGCAAAAATTAATTGAAAAATAAATAAAATAAATAAATAAAATAAAATAAATCCACCTCAACAAAAAAATGAGTTAAAGATAAAATTCAATAAAATTATTTCACAAAATTACAAATAAATAAAATACAGTTAATTAGCTATACTTTACCATTCTGGCAATAAAAAATAACTAGAACTTGAAATTATTTAATCTGATAAAACCTCACTTCGTGGCCAAAAAATAAATAAATAAATAAATAAATAATAATAATAGTCCACCAATAAAAAGTGCCCTCAACAAAAAATGAGTTAAAGATAAAATAAAGATAAAATTCAATAAAATAATTTCACAAAATTATAGATAAATAAAATGCAATAAAATCAAAATTGAAAACTATAAAGTGCAATCAAATAAGAAAAAAACAGCCCTCTAAATAAAATGTGTAAAATAAAAACTCTGGGTTTACGTTAATCAACGCTCACCGTAATTAGAATTGGCTTTGCATAGAAATAAAATGCAATAAAATAAAATTGTATAAACTGTAAAAAATTGCAATAAACACTACCAGCTGTGCCTTGCACTCCCAAGAGCCTGTGAACACTGAGGGTACGGGAGCCTCACACACACACACACACACACACACGTCTGTATCATGATAGGACTAACGCCTGGAAGACATGTGTAAAGAATAGAGTCTCTCCACACACACACACACACACACACGTTCATTTCTCAAGACAGTGTAAATAAAAACAAAAAAAAATCAACAGACACACACACACACTCATCTAATGTGTACCGGATTTGTTCACTGATGTGTGTGTGTGTGTGTGTCCAGCCTCTCAAAACACTCTTCCTCCATAAAGAGGCTCGCGTGAAGCAAAATCCCCACATTCCTTCCGACAGGGTGAGAATACACTCCAGATCCCAGACTCCCGTTATTACAGCGATGCTTCACCCGTCCTCATACACACTCCCTCGGTCAGCGCAAAACTACGTGCCTTTTTATTTCATTCAAAACAAAAGGTGTAGATGTTAAGCAGAATGTCCATGCTGCCATTCAATCAAATTACAGAAGATGCATGACGGTCAATGATTTAGAGAACATCCACAGACAGAGGAACGAGAAAGAGCCGTTCAGCTCATGATGCTGCATGAAGAGAAGAAATGGTTCTATTTAGAACCAGAAATGGTTCCATCCCCCGCTTCATATATGGAACTCCAAAATGGTTCTATGTAGAACCATTTTTTTTTGGTAAAAGGTTCTATTGGCCAAGTACGGAACCCCAGGGTTCTATATAGAACCCAGAAGAACTGTTTTTTTTAAGAGTGTATAGAACCTTTTAGGGGTTCCGAATACGTAGCGCTGATAGAACCTTTTAAGGTTCTATATAGAACCTTTTCTTCTAGTGTAGTCCTGTATTCATAAGCATGAACACACACACACTCATACATGCACAAACATGAGCAAGCGTGCATCAGCATACAGACGGACCCAAACATCTGCACACACACACGACTACATTCGTTTTTAAAGATCTTCAACATTTACTTCTTAGATTGATGAAAGTAGATTTGTAGCCGAATACACACACTGTAAAAAATATTGTTGGTTTACCTTAAAAAAAAAAGTAAGTAACCTGGTTGCCTTAAAATTTGAAGTTGATTGAACTGGGAAAAGTGAGTTAATACAATGAAGGAGATTAATTTAATCATCAGAAACTCAAAATAATAAGTTATCTGAACTAAATAAATTATTTAAGTTGATTTGACAAAAGAAAAAATGTTGTGATAACAAATCATGAAAATATTTTTTTTTTCCGTGCACAAATCGTCCAATTAAAAATAAGTGAGTAAAATAAATAATACTAAGCACACGTGACATCAACTCAAGACAGTATAAATAAAAACAAAACAAAAAAAAGCATGCACATGCACACACACACGCATGCAGATGTTCAAGAAAGTGTGAATAAAAAAAATAATAAAAATAAAAAATCAACACACACACACACACACGTCTGCTGTGTCCTGCTTTTGTTCACTCATGTGTGTCCAGCCTCAAAATATTATTCCACCATAAAGACACATACAGACACACACACACACACACACATACATTCATACCTCAAGACCCAAACTTTTTCCTACGAAGGGCCAAAAATCAAACTTGATTGTGGGCCGTGGGCCAAAAGTAAATTTTGCATCATAAATCAAACGGTATTACATTAAAGTTGCTATGGGTTTATTTATTTTATAATATTTAAAATAAATATAAAACAACTTCAATCTGATTAACTAATGCAGTTTTATTTGTAAAGTTTTGCATTTTAAAGAAATCCCCTCTCCCCGGACGGTATGGCGGGCCAAATCAAAGGATACCACGGGCCACTTTATTTATTTTTGTAAATAAAAATAAAAAAATCAGACACACTGTACTGCTTTTGTTCACTGATGCGTGTGCCCAGCCTCAAAACACTCTTCCTCCATAAACACACACACACGTTCATATCTCAAGACAGTGTAAATAAAAACAAACAAACCAAAAAAAATCAACACACACACACACACACACACGTCTGCTGTGTAATGCTTTAGTTCAGTTGTGTGTCCAGCCTCTCAAAACACTCTTCCTCCATAAAGACACACACACACACACACACACACACACAGTAAGAGAGAGCGAGCGCCGCTAAACGTGGCGGGAAACACATTCCTTCCATTCCAGAGAGCAGAATGTGCAGCACGCAGATCTGGAGCATTAACTGGAAGAAGAGATGATGAACACTTTCCCAGTTACCTCACCCAATCTCTGAGACAAACACAGCGTGATCACGTCACCATTATATATTTCCACTCCAGCTCACACTCACAGCCAGAAAAACCAATTCACTCGCTCCAAACTGGGGTCTGATGGGCTGGAATGCGGATCACTCCAGTCAGTCAGACAGTATTTCCGGAGACTCACGAGGAGAACTACACTACAGCAGGGAAATATATTAAAGCAAATATACCGCATCATTACTCCAGTCCGCAGTGTCACATGACCTAATATGAGGATCAAGAAACAATTATGATTATTATCAAATTCATATTTTTG